>NC_080632.1:45221364-45233864 GCF_027887145.1 Ammospiza caudacuta | reverse complement strand
TGTATCTTTAAATTATGTGTTTGGCATTCCTAAATCACTTATGTAATTCAATTTTACTGACATGATTTTTCATGAAAAGAAATTTGCAGTTGCCTGGTAAATGGCAGGGAGACAATTTTTTAAATTTGCACATGGAAGTAATCACATAAGAAGCACCTACATGTTCACCTAATCAGAGAGCAAAATAAGCCCACTGCAAATGGTTAGACCCATCACAGATATGCAAGACAGTGAGCATAGTGAATATTTACAAACTACTGACATTCAGCCAGATAGCTCTTTAAAAAGTTCTACCAATGTGATCTCAGATAGCTGTTTAGTGAAAAACTCAAAGAAAACTCTGAACAGTCTGTGACTGGTACAAGAGCTTAAATTCATCTGGTTCATGTAGCTTTGCTTTTCAGGAGCAGTATGTCAGTCCCCAAAAGCACAGCATAGCCCTGTCACTGCAGAGTGACAATGCACAGGGGACATTGCCAATGGACGAGACTTCTGGTCTATGCCCTTAGTTTGTTTCTTCTTGACATCTAGAGAAGTATTGGAACATATTTTCTTTTTATTGCTTTAGAGCCCCAGCTCTTACCTTATACAAAATACAGTAAAAACAAGTGAAAGAAAAAAAAATGGAAAAGAGTTTAAGTCTAGCCATTTAAAAAAACCAAGGGTTGTACTTTTTTTTTTTTTTAACTGCTTATTATTTGCACTTGCTCGCATTTTACTGCATTTGTGTATTACCCATCTGGTTAAAATCCAGGGACTCACAATATTGAGTCTGTGTACTGGACAGACTCAAAAAACCCCCACAACTCCAGCAACAACAGAAAAAAAGCAATTGTGAGTCTTCTGGTAATTCTGAGTTGAAATCAGGCAGAAATGGAGGAACACATAGGGAAAAGGACAATTGTGAGAGGACAAACGTCATTCAGTTGCTATAGTTTTTGTTGGACATCTCCTGTATCTTGAATACTGTTTGACACCCAGAGTGTCACAGAAGTTCATCATTAACATGACTATTGCATGAAGTCTGCCTCACTGATTCTGCATACATACATTATCAGCTAATTACATTTTTCATTCACATACATTGTGCCATTTTTTTTAAATTCTGCAATTTAAAGCTACAGACACAGTGAGTTTGGCTTTGTAAAAGATTACTTATACCAGACCGTGACATTAGGTATCTTATAGAAAAATACAGAAAGGAGAAGGCTCCTAAAATATGAAAAAATTTTATTTTTAAAATAAAAACTGCTGTCCAGTGTTCCTCTGTGCTCCTGAATTCTCCATTGCTGAGTCAGGATTTTTTGTCCCACTCAGTTTTATCATTATCCTCTAAGAAACCCTGAGAAACTTTCTTCATCATGTAGGCCTTGCTGCTGGCTTTGGACAGGTCAAATAAAAATTGCAAATGCCACCATAGTCAGATGCCAATGTCAGCATTTTCTCATCTACTTGGGGAGATATACTACTCTTAATTTTATTTTTGTTTTCTCCACATTTCCTAACAACTTTAAACACTAATTGAAAAGTTATCCACTTGGTTTAAACTGATTTTTTTATTAATCTACATCTCAAGTCCATATGTAAAAAAATGTACAAAAAGCATCTTGAAAACAATGAAAATAGTATATTTAGATCCCTTTTATGACAGTTTAATATATTTTGTTTTCAAAGAAAGTAATCACTGGTTGCACAAATAGTGCTGTGCACCATTAGCCCTTGTTTTCAGTGTAATACTGTTGATTCCTGTTCTGATATAAAGTATCTCTCATCATATGTATTTATTTACCTGTAGACCTAGGAGTGTATGCTGGCCAAGTTATGGGTCTTAGATGTAGGACCATTTATTTCCCCCGAACACAGTACCAGCAGTAAGAATTTCTCATGCCTTCATTATTTATAGTTTTTAAAAAGTGTGTTGTTTGATGAGGCCTTCATTTCCCCCTTTCCCTAGGAGAGAAGCTGAATACAGATACTTTTGCAGATCTCTTTAACTTGCTAAGTCTTTTGATTCATCCTCTTTATTCTCCTACGCTGAGCATAAGAGTTTCAGCGACAGCTTAATCTCAGCCCCTGGTGCATTTTCCTCATTCCCATGACGGCAGCAAAGCATGGGAGGAGAGGATCTTACCTGAGGAGAGAGCAGTGGATATTCACCCTGTGGTTAGTGCAGATCACTGGCTGTCAGCAGACATAGACCCCTGACCCACAGCTTGCCCCTGCTTGCCTGTTGGATGTTCTCCATGGTAAAAGAGGAAGCCAATTAAGCATTCACTTAAGGACTTACACCAGGCTCTGCGGCTAGAAAGCCCTGCCACCAAAGGCCAGGGTATTATTTTCAAGAAAAAAATTTACAAAGATGAAACTTGTATAAAATGGTATTCCATGTTTTTCTTCTGCAATAAAACTCCTTGGAAACAAGCCAGTCTTTAGCTACCCAGGGTATTCTGTGGTATTATAAGGTAAAAAGGTTTAAATACTCCATTTGCAATTTAAAAAAACACTTTTCCACAGTATGGTAGTGCTGTGTCCTCATTAAAAGAACTGCAAGCAGCAGTTCATGACACTAGAAGATGTGGAACTTTGGCCTATTAAGTACAACTGCTGAGAAGACTATTTTTTTTCTAGAAAAATAAAAAGATTCTGTAAGTAACTTTGGTAAGCTAAGCTCTACTTTGCAAAACTACATTGAAACAATGTATGCAAAAGTGAATATGAGTCCATAAGATTTTTCTGCTGTATTTAGTCTAAGACCACAATATTAGACACAAGGAAATAAGATACTGTGATGCTGTGGTAGCTGTGTGTCCTCATTATATGGAAATAAAATGTTATTTCAACCACTCCTGTTCCACTAGAGTGCTGTGTGTAAGAAAGTGTTTATGCTGATACAGACAAACAGTCCAACATTGCCTTTCGTGAAATTACAGTAGCTGATTTCATCCATTGCTACACATGGCAGAGAGAGATAACTAATTAACAGAGAATTCCCCATGAAAACATAATTCTAAAACATTTTGGCTTCACCTTTCAGCAGATGGACTGCAAGAGATACTATAGGAAAATGAATCAAGCCAATTGAGTGGTGAGGATTTTTTTCCTTATTTCTTTTTTTTTTTTTTTTTTCTGTAACACAGTTATTTTTGTCATCATGTTAATAAACCTGAGTAAAATTCAGGACTCACATATTTAAAATAGTAGTCCAATAAAGTTCGGCTGCAGCATCCACAGTTGAGCCTGATTTTTTGGAAATGCTGAGCCTCAAACACTTTCCATTAATTTCCTCTGAGGGAAGGAGCCATACAGAGAGCAAATGGTGGGTGGAGCGGCCACCACTTGGGCATCTGGAGAAGAAGGCAAGCGAGAGAGTTCATTTAGGCCAACAGATCATATATCCAAATATTTCCAGCTAAAAACTTCAGTGATGAAAACAATTCTTTGTTCGCGCAATACCTTTTATTTTCTCTATTAAATGGACAACTTATTGCTCAGACATGCCAGCAGAAATCAAGAGAGGTGCACGCTAACCCCCGGTAATCCCCCTGGCTCTGAACGGACAGCCCAGGTATTGCTTGCCATGCCCAACCATCCTTTGGAAGCAGCCTGCCCCAGCAGGACATGGAGAGATGTGCTCTCCAACACCACGGGAATGCTGAGGGCTCCACCTCTTCAGCAACCAAGGAAAAACTCGGGGAAAGGTGAGTGGAACATGTAGCCAGGTGCCATTATTCCCCTTTCCCCTAAAATAAAAAGCTGAATAGTCACCTCTTACACTCTCTTGCATCCACAAGAGCTCTTTTCTGAAGTTAAGAAGAGTAAGATGGGAAATCTCTGGAACTACAACTGTTTCTCATCCACTGCTACGCATGGTAGTCTGGAGAAAAGTTACAGGGCAAAGCTAAGGGATACCCACATGCATGGCACTCACTCCTGAGGTACGGTCAATAGAACAGATTTCTTTGGGACGAGCAAGATACTGGCAAACATTTGTCCCGGATGGATGAATTCAGAGAGCACTTGTGATTTTAAGAAGACAGTTCTTCCTTCCATGACCAGTCCCAAATGATCTCTGAGTGTCTCACATCTTCCTGAACTTGTTCCTATCGTATACTACAGGACATTTCTACAGACACAGATCCCCATTACAAGCCTACAGCTGCTCTCCTGCAACTTGGTGAAGGCCCATCTCCTCCTTCACCACTTGTGCAGGCTCTTGGCCTGAGACAGTGTGGGTTGTGGAGTCCTCCACATCACCCTCTTTAGGCTCTCATCCAGAGAAAATGTCCCAGGCAACATCTCATGGGGACCAAGCCTTACACATATATGTCACTTGGCAAGTACAAGCAAGACCCTTTCAGACAAGCTGCAGGCAGGTCACAAGAGGACCCAGAGATTCTAAAATCTGCCTGAGGCCACCATGTATTTGCAAGATATTCTTACTGAAATTTGTTTCAATTACAGAATCTATTGAATTTAAATGAGAGATGTTTGTCTTTAGGATTATTAGTAAGAAGTAAAACTGTTCAGTAATATTAAATATCCAAAATAATTTAGTCATCAGATTGTAAATACAATGGTTATTTGGCAAAACTTACAACAAGAACTGGCCTCACCAGACAAGAAATGTAATTGTCAATTGTAACTATATTTTACTGTACTGTGACCCTGCATAAAGATATTCTGATGTCAAGTGGGTGTTTTGAAGGCATACTGAATATTTTTCTTCTTGTCTTCCAGCACAGGAAAAGGAAAGGTGAATAAGTGAACGTTGTGAACGTATTTTTAAAATTTAATATATTCCACCTTTTATTTTTGTCTCAATTTCAAGCAGATTCTGAATTACCAGGATTTTCAAAAACATGGTTTTTTGACAGTTAAAGCATCAGTCACATTCCCTACAAATAGATAATCTTATCTATAGCTCAAGTTTAACACAATTTTTCACAGTTGGTATGAAGTATGCCTCTGTGTGTGGTGGAGGAAATTATTACGAATGTGCTACATGGACACTAAGGAGAAAATTCAAGAGAAAACATTGCTGTGTATTTTTTCTGATTTGAAGATGTGGCATGTCCAACCTAAATATTTTATGTCATATATTATATTGCAATTCACCCCTTTGTGTGGCTGCATTGAGCCACTTTGAGCAGAAAAAAGTGCTGCAACATACTGGCCCATCAAATGGAATTTGGATTAATTTTGCAAGATGATGCAAAATAGCTGCTATCTCCACTAGATTGCTTCATCCCTCACTCCGTCAGTTTGTCTGGTTTTTTTTAGTTTGCTGTCCTCATTATTCAACCTCCAGCCTCATCATGGTCACCAAAACATTTACTATCCCTCTATATTTTCTAGCCAATTTGTTGATTTATTCAGATGCAGCATTCTATCCCATTTGCTGATTTAATCACATGCCATATATGCCTGCTGAAAACAAATATTTGTATGTGGCAATGAATGTTCTAAAATATTTTGTTTCGGGGGAAGTTTATTCTTCTGCAGGTACTGCTGCACAGTAGCTCTTTCAGAGATGCCCAGGAAGACTTGTTCTCGAGGTCAACTCTCCCACCATTCACTACAGAAATGGTTTGATAAAGCTTGTTTTCTGCTGCGATGGGGAGAACTGCTTTGAGAAGTCAGGATATTGAATGGTGCTGTCTTTTGTCAGTCACACTATGACTTGCACAGGTCAAAACAATCACATTACTGGAGCAACCTCAAGTTCACTGGTAGCAGTGGGATTTTGTAAACATTTTGAAAGAGTGTAGGGAGAAAAACTGGGGATGTGGTCATTAAATCTTCAATTCTGAGCATCATACACAATTTCAGAAGTTTTAACTAGATGGATGCAGAATGTATCTTTGTAGCTTTCCGATTAAAGGAGACGTAGTGTGAGCGCTTATTTTCTTATTGTACTGATATCTTTCTAAAGTCGTGAGCCAGACACAGTTAAAAGGAGTTATCTTTATAAGGATTAAAAAGGGGTTACCTTTATAAGGATCCATAGGTGCACAATTTGACGAGTGGAAAACACTGAGGATGCACACCTAGCATAATGCATACAAAGTTTTTATGTTAAGCAAATTAGCATATCTGACAAAAGTACAGTTAGAGACATAAGTGGTGAGGTAATTTCTCCCCAGTTCAACCCTATTTAATTCCTCCCTGGTTCAACCGTCTTTTAATTCTCCCCCTTTGGACAGGAACTAAATTTTGTTTATGAAAATGTGTCTCGGAGAGCTGGTTTCAACCTTGGCTCCCCCAAGAATCTAACCTTGGACCCCCAGCTTGGAGCCACTGAGGAATTTATTTTGTCCTTCTGTCTAATAGCATAAGTAAACTCCTAGCTGCAAATATTATGATAGGTTACAGAGCTACAAATAAATGTGTTAAGAATATAGAAAATATATAAAAAATAGAAAATATATAAAAGAATATAGAAAATATATAAAAGGAAAACAACAAAAATTAATTCAGCATCAGTACCCATTTTTAATAGTTTTAACAGATCTACTTATGCCTTCAGGGGAAACTCCACTACACTAGCATGTCTGTGTTACATCCCACTGCACCGTGTCCCTGCTTCCATGCACCACACCCCTGTGAGCCCAGGTTAGCCCTGCAGGATAGTGTCAGGGCAAAAACAGATCTGGCAACAGCTCTCAGGTTTGAGGGACAAATGGCTGCATACCATTTGTATACAAAAACTTTGTCTTATCGTATTGTTTGGGAGGAAGAAGACTCTACCTTTAGTGGCACAACACTTCCTCCTCAACTTTTTTATCACTCCTATGAGCTCTACCTGTTTGATAATTTGCATCTGCTTGCTTGATAAACAGTTCTCTAGAACTGAGGTTACATAAATAACAAATGATATGGCAAATACATGGTATTATAAAAGCTTAGAAATAAAAATATCATGGAAGGGGAAGCACCTTTTATTGATTTTGGGTTCTCTTCCCCAGCTGTAACTAAAATAGGGTGCTTTTTGAGTTTCCTTTTACATGCATTTTCTTCTTTGTTCAAAAAGCAGCTGTCTGTAAGTTGGTGTCCTGCACATTGGGCAATGACACACCTGGCCATGCGCTGTGGGAGGACAGATTTTAGGAACCATTGCAAGCATTTCAACATGCTAAACCCAGAACTTCAGCTGCTTGAAGAATTCTGTTGAGGCAGAAGCTGAGAAGACCCAAATTAATCTTTAGCGTCCCAGAGTCACTTGTGCAGCACTGTCTCAAGGCTCACCCTGAAGTCCAGGGCTTTGTGACACCTAAGAGTTTAAGAAATACATGTCTTAGAGAGTTGATTGCAATTATGTATCATGACATTCTTCCAAATACTGTTTCAAAGTAAATAATTTCCAAGCTCACAATAAGTACAAGAAACTTGCTTAAGGGTTAGGTGTCCTTAATGCATCCAGCAATCAACATCATTATTAAGATCTCATCTTTTTTCTTCATTTGTCCGGGGCTGACTGGGTGTTGGGCCCAAGCACAGCATAGGCTCACAATTTCAGTGCTCACCAATTTGCCTTATAGTGAAATTGTTAATCTGCCTTGTTTCCTGTTTACATGAAGATCTTTGAGGTCTGTTTTTTTCCTCTGGGAATCAGATGGATTTGTTACTTGGTCTTCCAGAAACACAGGGCCAGAGTATGTACATTTTTTTTTTTACAGGAAAAGGGACTTATATGGAGAAATATAAAACACGGAATGGTGATGGGGAAGGAAGTGGAAGGACTATGAATTGAAAAGAATCAGGAGAGGACTAAAACTCTAATGAAATCTGGGTGCAAGCAAAACAAGTTAAACTCTAGATCAATAGGGTTTGGGATTCCGAAATATCCTCAACAGAGGACAGGTTGGCCCAGCACAGCCTGTCTCCACAGGACAGATAACCTCCACCTGGTGAATCTTATCACTTAGAAAACATTCAAACTCAGAACTTCAACCCTCATCTCCATGATCATTAAATTCCCTGGGTTTTTTTTCATTCCAAATCAGGACTGTTACCCCCCTCACCCTCCAGCACCAATGATATGGAGGCATGGAAGAGTTCAGTGCTTTGACCAAAGAGTGACATCACACAGATACAAATAGAGATGTGTGGTGTGCATGGCATGGTCCTCAGCCCATCAAAGAACAGACTGTGGGAAACTAGTTCCCATGCTCACCCACAGGGGCATTTTATTATTTGATAGCAGTTCCACTCCAAGCCCTGTGCTAACGGCTCCGGAATCCAAACACAAATGCTGCATTGAAGAGAGATGAATTTATTTTGACCTTTACTGAAAATGTGCTGTGAAACAAAGCACTTAAGCATTTAGAGCCAGTTACATCTTCACATTATACAGGTCCATGTTGATGAGGAGAGTGCTAACCAACCGAAGTTACAGTCGAGAGCTGGAGTGTGTAAAACTCTTCAGGGGAATATATTACATCCCCAGATCAGCCTGTGTATCTTGTCTCAGCCTGTGAAGCCCAGGGTGTGGAAACAAGGGATAAAGGAGATCCCTAGCCAGAGAGAGGGAGGAAAGCCATCCATTGGGTGACCTTCGGAACCTTCTTAAAGCTGACCAGAAGGAAAAGGCGGGGGAGAAGGTAGTGAAAAGGTCATATGCCAACTTTATCACCCAGACTAGTGCCTCTCCCCGGCGGTAGTCCAGGAAGCCAGTAAAGCGAGGATGCCCCACCACCACCCCCGCCTGCTAGCTGGGCCGTTTCTCTCCTCCTTCCACCACTAATTCCTCCTTCACGGCGCACGTCTGGCCGGCAGAGCCGAGCGAGACCAGAGCGCCCGGGGCCCCGCGCACCGCCGGACCCAGCTCCGGCTGCGGCTGGCGGCCGCTCCCCGGCCCCGGTTCCCGTGGCGGGGAGTTGAGATGTTAACTACAGCAAGACGCGAGGCTTAAAGTCCCTGATGCATGATGAATGGGTGCTGGGCCAGCATCTTAAAATCTATGCTTTTGCTTCTCCTTAAACACTTTAAAATGACAGCGCAATAGATCAAACACTTTTACTGGAAGGAGAAGCTTTGGCAATTTAGTTTAACCAAGTGCACACTTATCAGTATCCCAGTCCCGTGTCCGTTCCGTCCCGTCCGCCGTCCCCCCGCCTCTTCCCCTGGCCATTACGCCTTCCCCGGGTGAGCGGGGGCCGGGAGGGGGTGACAGCACGGCCCCGGGGACTCGCGGCGACCGCGGCTCCCGGCTTCTGTCGGCCGACCGGCCGGCATCTCTCCCTCCCCTCCATCCCTCCCTCCCCTTTCCCCTTCCTTCCCTTCCCTCCCCCGCCTCTCCTCCGGGTGGAGAAGTTGGCGCGCTGCCCATTCAGGCATTCAGCGTCAGCTCCTCAGGGATCAGCAAGCAAAGTCACAGTCTGCACAAACAGAGCTTTCAAATTCATAAAATTCATAGGATTTTTCACAAATGAATGAACACAATTTTCTACCAATTTCCTCATTATGCAAATATGCAAAATATCAAATTTAGGCCAATTAGGGTCCTCCACAGTCCCAAATTCACCCGTTTAAGCCATAATTGCAGAAACTATCAAATAATTACGGTCGCTAATTGGAAATATTTGTGACAGATACAACAAATTCTTGCGCAAATTACATTTCATTCTAGGAACCACTGCGCGCCACTGAAATTTTATCGAAGTCTAATTTAACTTACATAATGAGTTGAATTGAGTACTTGTTATCAAATTTGAGCAATTCATAGCCCCGTAATGTGGAATGATCAAATAAATTAAAAGGGAATTTATTCAATATTTTGTTGCGATCCTTTTTTTCGAAACCATTGCTATTTTGTAGGGAATTTCCTTCTGCTCCGGCTGCCCGAGTGGGTGACATGTGTCATAAAAACCCCAGCAGCAGCCGGAGAAGCAGCAGCAGCCAAGTGTCCTGAGAGCTGACAGAAGATAAAGGGCAACATTTCCAGTTATAGCTTCTTCCCCCGCACCATCACTCTTCCTGCAGATGGAGGGAGAGGGATCGTAAAATGCACGCTCTTACTTTGAAAAATACCTTTGGATCCTACATAATTTCATTTTTCTTTTTTTTTTTTTTCTTTCTTTCTTTTTCTTTTTTTTTTTTTTCCCCTCTTTTTTGGTAATGCTTCCGGGTGACAGAGGAGCAGAAGGGTGAGCATGTCGTGCCAACGGGAGCCCCTGGCCGGGGCGAGCTGGAGCCCTCCCCGCAGGGCTGCGGTGCCCGGGCGCCAGGCTGTGCCCCCGCCCGCCCCCAGCTCTGCGCGGCGAGCGGGCTGTGCCCTTCGGGGAGCCCTGTCCCCCTGCTCCCCTCCCACGCGTGTGCACAGGAGCACGCGTGGGCGCAGGGCGCCGTGCGAGCCGGCCCCAAGGCGCAGTGCCCTGCGCGGCGGGGCGGGCGCTGCGCTTTGTGTGCAGCCGGAGCCTCTGCGGCCGCTTCTGGCAGCTCGGCGAGGGGGGCTCCGGGTGAAAGGACAGCGTAAAATGCAAACTAATGCTACACATTTGTATACAATAACTGGGTATAACCGATAATTATTAAATACATACTTTGGGCTTGTGCGTAAGACATTATATACTGCCTATATTTATATCTATACCCCTTGAGTTACCCTCCAAGAAGAAGGTCAGTTCCCTGGACATGAACATTTATTTTTCTTTCTCACAGTATACACACACACGCACACATTTTTTAACTGCCTGTGGCCTCGTTGGCGGATTATAAATGTCTCCTTCTCGCTGTGATTTGTTTAATCCGTGGAAATGGTGCTGGTCCTATGTAAACAAGCCAAGTGCGGAATGAAGGCAGTCACCCATGCGTGGCCAGCCTGCCTATTTGTCAGAAAACCTTCATAAATACTGAGCCGGGGCTGGGCAAGGATGTGATGTCTCCATTTTTGCCAGGAAAGGGCACGGGGAAGACAAAGCGAGGCAGAGCGCCGTGTAACCTTTCAGGGAGAGCGAGCGCGGCGCTCCCGCCCGCCGGGGCCGGGGCCGGGGCTGCCTCGCCGCCGCCGCCCCTGCGATAGTGAACCGGCGCTCGGGAGGCAGTGCAATAATACCCTTATAGAATGCAAGCGTCCAGCACATTAACGCGTGCAAAATCACACACCAAGCCCAGGGCGCCGAGCTGTTGTCGTTCAGGTTTTTTTATTTCATTTTGTTTATTTGGGGGATTTTGAGGGGGTTGGTCTTGTTTGGTTGGTTCGTTGGGCTTTTTAAAAATTATACACTGAGTGAGTATGGAAAACTGATGTCCTCTTCATGTTCTTTGCTCCAGCTCCTACCGTCATTTTATTCTCTGCAAACCTGGGAGGACCAGGGTTTTTTTGTTTGTTTTTTTTTTTTCTTTTGTTTTTTTCTTTGTTTTGAGGGGCTGTATTTCTTTCTGTTAACACTTATTAATCTAAAATGTCAGTGTGATTGAAGAAAATCTTAATTGTTCTCAAAGACTGCCTTACTGAGTCATTACAAGAACTTATTATGTCCATCGTGTTATTTATTTATAATTTATTTGAGGAAAAGCGCCTGAGCGCCTAATCAGACACTTTATAACAAAACCAGTAATTACTTCCGGTAATTATCATGCCCCTTATTTAAAAAAAAAAAAAAGTGAGAAAATGTCGAGTATTAAAACGTGAAAGCAGCTATTAATCAAACCTTTACACCTTCTTTAACTCAGGCGTGATGGTGGGTGTTATCATAAATCTACTCTGATAGTAACACAAGAATAATGAGTTCAGTAATGATACCGATGATGATGATAATGATTTTAACCAACAAAGAATGGTGTAGATTTATTGCTAATAATGTGGTACAGGAACCTCTTCATTAAAATTACCTATATGTACTCCTCACTGTTGAAAAGGAGATTACAAAGAGTGGTTTTGCGCATTACCACAGTCCCACGCAGCCGCTGGAGAGTGGCTGCGGGCAGCGCCAGAGGCCCTGACCGGGGCCCGGCCGTGCCGCGGGGGCCGCGGGGCCGGGGCAGCCCTGCCGCCCGGGCGGGGGGTCGGTGCCGGGGCGGAGGGCGCTCAGGGGAGCAAGGGCTCCCTTCTGCCCGCGGCCAGGCCGCTCCACGCCAGCGCGGGGTGAGGCGAGGACAGGAACCCGCATTGCTCGGCGGTGCCAGCCTCGGGCGGGCTGCGGGCGACCTTCCCCAGGCACGGGTGGAGGAGCCGCCCGGGGCTCTGCGGGAGGAGCAGCTGCCCCGCCCGAGCCTCCCGCCCACGGCCGGCCCGGCATCACCGCCGCGCTCCCGGCTCCTTCCTCTCCCTCCAGGGCGCGGGGCTAAACAAACCCGTCCTGCGGGGCCTCCTTCGGCCGGGACGGCGTTTTAACTCCTCTCCGGTTGTCCTAAAAACTCCTGACCCTCGCCCCTCGTCCCGTCGGAAGGCCAGCCGCGGCTATATGCGCAGTGTCTTGCCTCTAATCTGTTTGCAATAACGAATTTTCAATGTTAAAAAAAGCTAATAAAATTGATTCAGGTAAGATGCGCTTAATAAA
>NC_080632.1:45181364-45216364 GCF_027887145.1 Ammospiza caudacuta | reverse complement strand
ACTTAATGGTGCGTTCTCATGTGCTGCGTCCTTTTTTACTCCACTATAGGAATAAAAGGCAATTGGAAACTTGAATGGGGAGTAAATAAGGCTGGTACCACTATGGGGCATGACAGAGTAGGAAAAGCTGAGAAGTTTCCAAACAAGTACTTAACAGCTAGCAAGTGAGGGCATCATAAGTAGATACAAGGCTAGAGTAGGCCTTGCAGTCTTCATGGTACTTTTTGTCTGCAAATTTGTTCTAACAGGTAAAATGGTTGGTTAGATACCCTTCATCAGCATTACCAGATGTGTTTTACATGAACACATGTGTCCCTTCCTCCTTAAAAAAAACTCCAGAAATAGAAACAAGATGCAAGAGCTCCTCTGACATCAATACAGCAGAGGAAATGTTGATTAAGAGGATAGTCCATTTTCTCTCCCTGTTATTGCACACTTGGGCTGTCCATATAATGGTACAGCTGGTATTGTGAGAATAAATCTATAGTCACCAGGGTCCAGCCACTCCTGTCTGTCACCCGTGTATACCTAGATGTGTACACTCTCCATTTGTATACAGATGCACACTAGCCTTCTTCATCCTTTTCTGAAATACCACTGCATATTTGATTTGAGCTGACACCATCCAGAAGATCTCTTCATGTCTTAGAAGTGTACAAGGAGCTAGAACAAAGACATCACTTGCAGCAATAGCACAAGGAGTTTTGCAGAGTAAAAGGTTGATGGATCTTGGTACAATTTCCCTTTTTTGAGAAGCTGAAAAGGGGATGTTATGCCAACTCCTGAGCACGTTGCAAGGGAGGAGATGAATAAATCTTCTGGCTTAATTCATTTCTGTGTCACCTCCTTCAGCATTATTGATTGGCCAGGAGTAAAACTGACCAAAAGGAGATAAGGGTGGGAGGGAAAGACTTTTAAGATGTGACTTAATCTTCTCAAGCTGCTTGGACGCTTTTTATTCCTTAGGTCGCTCAGAAGGTTGCTGTAACTTTCCCTTCACTTCTGTGCCCTGACTGACTCTTCCTTCTTATAATGAACCTGAGCTATTCCTTCATCCTCAAGGTCCTTTAAAGCCCTATCCTTATCTTAGCTCTCATCTTTGCATTGAGACACAGATATTTCCCTGAATAGCCGCTGGTGCCAGTTTTCATTAGTCACTTCTTAGTTTTTAAAGGAAGCATCTCTGTGCTCCCTTGGGCTTCCCAGTGTGCCCCAGTTACTTGCAAAACATCCTCCAACTCTCCCCAATCCCCTCAATCTCTCCCGTCCATCAGGAAAACACTGTTTAGGAGTTGGACATGCCAGTGCAGAAAGATACCAGTAGGTCTTTTTGGTTCCCTGTATTTCTTTGGCTCCCTCTCTGTGGAGCTGCTGTCCCATGCCGTACTCCTGAAGTCTGTGCTTTGAGTCAGAGGCCTCATCCTTGACTCTATTCTTGTAAAATGCTGAGCACAGCACTGCGCCTAATGCCAGGGGCATTTAGGCACTACCCCATGTCAGTATTTGATGGAAGAACACATTTCATAGTGCTTTAAAATACATTTTAAATGCTAAAATTCCCTAAAGTATAGAATGTTGCTGAAATAATGTTGCTTTCCTCCACCTTTTTGCCAAGAGGTAAAAAACTTACTCTTGAAGATGACCCACTTCTAACCATATTCCTACTTGAGGATTACTTTCAATTGCTAGGTCTGTGTAATCCTTGGATTACCTTGCCACCAATCCATCCCACTGTTAAGAATCAGCAGTTTTACACCTATATTGAGCTCTACAGCTGACTTGGCTTCAATAGGAGCTAGGCACTTGCATGTAAAAGCAGACTTCACCTCCTTTAGAAGATTGCTATCCCAATACAATAGCAAACAGGAAAGCTACTTAAGAGAATCATGCATCAAAAGAGGGGTTTTTTAATAGATCAACATAAATTACAACTTTCTTTAGTTGCTTAGAAGTGGTTCCATTCAATATCAGAATAAATTCTATACATTCAAAGCTGGCCTTATACAGAGAAGGATCAAGTAGTTATTTTAATGTTCAGGTCTTTTACCATTTTCTTTTTAGTAGGAAAGGCAGAAATCTGACTGGCCTTGCTCAGGAGTGTCAAATTAAATGCTTCAAAACACTTCAGAGAATTTTGGCTCAAATACAGAAATCGCTGGTCTGGCATGAGACCTGGTCTATCAGTGGTTCCATCAAGGCTGGGATTTTCACTTAACGTATCTCTGAGGTTATGTTCTTGAATATAACATATTCTTAGGTTAACTTGTGTTATTTGGTGGGGGGGGGGGCATTATTTTTATTTTATTTTATTTTAAATGTAAAACTTTATGTAAGTGAAATGTATGAAAGGAGAATTATTTCAAGTAGTTGATCCCAATTTAAAAACTAGGTCAGATCTGAAACTGAGTAAATATTTTGTTCTCAAGCACAATCAGTTATTGTGCAGATCTTTGAATACAGATCTTCCTCATGCTGCAGCCTTTTTCCTATACCTGTTTTTTCCTATATCTATTTAATCAAATTCTATGAACTGCTGTCATGCACTGAATTAATTTCCCACTGAAGAGATACTTAGCTGCATCTCTTCTGGTTGAATTAAGTCCATTGTATTTAATAAAAACAAAGAGCAGGTAATCTCAATTTTATTCTATAGCACTGTTAATGTTAAATTAGGACTAGATTTTAGGCTGATGTTTTTTATAGTCTTCTATTTTTTAAAATAATCTTTGTTTTGGATATGCCGAACTCCACATGTCCAGAGCCTCACTTTGCACTTCCATTTCAGGTGTCTGTGAGATTAGAACTAGGTATACACCATGTACAAAATTGCTAGTTACTGCAATACATGACACAACAGAAGAAATAAGAAGAAAGAAGAAACAGATACATTTTTCAGTTATTCTGATGTGGCTTAAAGTATTTTGAATAAAAGATACACTTTAAATTGTATCTTTTAATGATGTGTTTATTTTGTCTTTAGTTCCTTTGGTTCTGCTAATGAGCTCACCCCTGAATGAAGCAACTGTCTTGACATAAATTAAACACTTTCAGATTTGCATGAATAAAACCAAGATCATAATCTGACATTAACTACTAGTTACCTAATTTAAAACTGTATCATTACAGTTTTTAAATTAATTCAGTAGAAGTGGACTCTTCTTTTACAGTGTTAATTGGAAAAATTAGACCTTCTAGATTTGTTTTTTGAATCTTTCTGAACTTGAAAAGAAACACAGATTCTGTCCACTGCCTGCAGACAGGCAATCAATCAGTGAGCATGCTTTCAGTTCCAGATCAGCTCCTACTTACAATGAGTAGAAACCTGTTACAATAACCTCAGCCACCACTATACAAATAGAACAAAGCTATTTGGGACCAGGGAAAACTAAAAATCCAACCAGCAAAGAGAAAAAATACCTCTGCCACACAAGAACAACAAACCAGTTTACTGAATACAATTCCACTGGTCTCTAATAAGCACTAATTTTTCTTTAACATAATTATACCTGTCTTTAGAGGACTCCAACAAATATATTTTTCCTTAACAATTTGCATCATATCATGAGAGGGAAGAATACTTTTTTTCTTGAAATTTTCCAGTAAAATTCCACAGTATACTTTACCAGAATCTGACATTCTAACAAAAACTCACATACATTTACTAGGATTATTTTTGTCCTTGGCCATTTTATTTGCTGAAGCAATCTTCTTATTCATAATCTTTCTGATGTGCTCTGTCCGGATTATTTGATTTGGTCTTTGCAGATGTAGAAAATAGGAATAGTACCTGTAACAGTAATTTGGAGGTTGATGAATTTCTATGATGAGGTGGAGAGTGGAGTTTTAATGAAACTAATATACACCTGTTCCACATTTTACCTTGAAATAACTGCAATTTTATTTAAAAGATAAATAAAAATATAAGTAGATGTAATAAACTTACTGTCTATGAACAAAGTAATAAAATGAAGGATCTTTACTATACAGCTGGTTTAATGCTGGAATATACACGTAATTCCTGATGAAAGTCTTTCATATCCAGGATGTGTAGTATACTAACATGAAGAGATACAGTGCACAGTAGGAAACACCAAATGTTTACAGATTCAGCACCATATAAAATGTGACAGACATTGAACAGAAAATATATCCCTCAAAAACAGAAATGTGCATTCACACCATGTTATTTGTATGTAAAATATGAAGCATCCCTGGTTTCTGAGAGCTGGAGAAGAGCATTATTCACTAGTTAATGTGGCATATCACAAAATCCATGTAAATGCTTCTCTTTTGCCTGCATATAAGATGGCTGAAAGTATTTTTCCACTTTCATGAAGACTTTTAAAAGCATCTGAAGTGTCACTTGCTTATCAGATATAATTTCAAATATGAACATCCAAATTCTGACTTTTCTTTGCTTTGATGCAAGTCTACTAAAATCATCATGATAGAAACCATGGTGTGACAAACTAGCAAAAGTCCAAAGCCTCCCTTCCTGCCTGTGCAGATGTCAAATCTTTTGGAGGCAGTCTGTCTGCACACACCCTTTCTCTAGTGTCATTCCTACATCTCCAAGCTTTCCCTGTACAAGGAGTGCACAAGTAAACTTGTGATCAAAACCACATGTACTATAAATCCCACGGCTATTTTTAAAAGTTTCGAGTGATATGTCAAAAAAATACTGCCAAGTACTGTTACATAGTAAAATCTCTGCAGGATTCCATGGGACAAAAACCCTCCAAACAATCTCTGTGAAGCTTTAGAGATACTGCTTGCCAATGACCTTTGGCACTGCTTCTTTTGCACATTCAAACCCGATAATGTCATGATTTCATCATCAGAGTTTCTTGAAAACAGAAGTAGCTGTCCTCTGGATCATTTTTCTAAGTGTAATTCGAGCTGCAGGGAAGGATGAAAGAGTAAGCACATGTTATAAAGGATGAAAGAGTAAGCACATGTTATAGTTGTTACCCTATTTCTACACATGTTCAGTTTCTACAGTGTTCAATACAGCTAAACCGAATTGGCTGCAGAGATGCATTAGGAAACGGGAATTTATTGTCCAATGCCAGGTAAAAGTGCATCTGAGAGAGCCCTTGGCGGTGTAATCAGTCAGTGCTTTCTGATGCCTTTCCACAGAGAACATCACAAAGGCAGAAGTTTGGGAATAGATCTGCTGTATTGCCGGTCTGATGCAGTGGAGATGGGGTGACGAATGAATTAGAGAGCTTCTAAGCCTGCCTTTGCTTTAACAAAATCTGCAGTTTTGTTTAGGTTTAAGTTCACAGATAGTTAGCAATGAATTTATTACCATTAAAAAAATAGAAATATCAATGAGAAAGAAGAGTTTATGATACTTATATGCAACTCGGGAAAAATGCATTTTAAGGATGTTTCAACACTGCTTAAGTACACGCGTAAGTCCATTCACATGAGTATGAAATTACTCTGATTTCTGTAGCTATATACACTCAAGTAGACTGTGGTTGAAACAATGATAAAGCTCAAGCATGGGAAGCTAATTTTTCATTTTAAAAATTACTTGTTTGCTAAATTGAAAGTGTCTTGATTTCAATACCTGTTGTCTTGAATGAAGAGGAGGAAAACACTATAAGAGGCTGTTTTCTTACATAATTCAAATAAGGGCAATAGTGCTGCTTCGGTGTGGAATTATAGAAAAGAATTTCTTCCTGAGTAGTTCAGAATGCAAGGGCAAAATATGAGTGCATTCATGGGCACTGATTTAAAGCAAATAAAATGGTTTAAATTCTTTATTTCATGCAAAATTAGATGTTTAGATTTCTCTCAGGAATATTTTCCACGTTGTTATGTGTTCAGCTCCTACCCACTTAGAGAAACACAATAAATGCATAATTTTACCACGCCAAGTGACTTTTTCTGTCGTTCTTAAATGTAAAATTTCCATGTTTCTGAACAGAGAGGAAGAAAGAGGAGTTTCAAGTGGGAAGTGATATTTACAGGTGCCCCAGTATAATCAAGTGTATATTTTAGCATGAATTATTGCATAAGTTTTAAACACATGTGGAATTTTAGTAATGCTTTGCAAGCTCTGCTCTGCAACTGACGTCACATGAAGGCTGTCTCACCAGTTTTATTTGCATCACACAAGTACTTACTTTCAATATAAAGCCATGCTCTCAGTAATTTCTTTATGAAACTTCAGATTTGCACCACTTAGAAGAGTTTTTAACAGTTTTCCATCCACCTTTTTCAAAAATAATGGTATGCATGCTACCAAAAGGAATTAATAGTACTCACAGCTTTCCATACTGTTGTTTTATGCAAAATATAAATTAACCTTGCCTCCTTCTCTTAAGATCCTTTAATTCCTTCTCCTTAGTAATTAACAGTATATGATATTTCTTTGTTTCAAATACTTGCTCCAAGTGAGTTAAGAAACAGATAAACTAGTCTAAACTATTGCTTTGAGGACATTGCTCCATTTTTTTTCTTTTTAACATTAGAGGTACTTAAAGGCAGAGGTAAAATAAACAGTGAAACTGAATCTGTGTAGGAAATACCAATCCCATACTTAATTCTGCAGTGTTGTCAGATGGTATATGAATTTTTTTCCAGCACAACACATCCATACTTTGAAAATCACTATCATTCCAGCTTTGAGAGTGTGAGGAGATGTCTGTCTGAACAATTTGTGCAAAAAGGTTAATAGATTATCATAGGATAGATAATTATTTTATATGCACTGCCAAGCTGATGTGTTTTCTCATGGGTGAAGAAGGACTGCTCTGAAGTAGGTAAGAATCATATGAATACAGTCTCTGCTTTACCGGTGTTACAGGATTAAAAAATATATGGGTACCTGAGTGTGAATGGCTCATTTGATTAAAGAGATGCAAAAGCCATGCAAGAGCTGGTACGACAGGACAGAAATGAGGCCTGACAGGATCCACCCGTACTGATGGGGAAAACACATCTTTGGGCATAAGATAGAGAGACCTACTGAGAGGCATTAAAACTAGAATCAGTGGAGGAAGAGAATACCAACAGCTTTGCATAGATAAGCCAAGGGTTGGTGTGGCACTGCCTGGTAGTGACAATGCTAGTGGTGAACATTTACACTGCTCTTGGGAGTGCAGAGGACTCCGAAATGCTTCTACACCAACTCATTATGTGCGAACAAAAATCAAGAATGTACACCTGTTCATACCTCTGATTTACCTGATAAGGTATGGCCAAGCAACTTGTTTTAAGAGTTTTTTGTCATAGCATTATGTTCTCATAATAAGATCAGAATTTCAAAAGCTCAAACAAAATTACTTGAGTAAGTTTGTACCCTCTTCAGGATATTTGCTGCTGTGTACAACAAGATATCGCGGATAGAATGGGTGGTGGGATAGGAGAATGGATGGCAGAATGCCCTTGGATTTTGACATAAATGTAGAGATTAGTTAGAGCTACTTACTCTACTTATCAAACAAGCACTAGACTGGCAGAATTTACCTCTAAAATACACTTGCCTTAGCAAGCAAAAAAGTGAGAACAGATACTCAGCATGAAACAGTGCAGAAGAACCTGTTTCTAAAGTGAACAGGTTTTATGGATGAAGACATCCTAGGCTCACATGGACGGAATGCTCATTAGAAAATGGCATGCATCTTTGGTTGCTTATTAATCCCAAGGGAATCCAGTCTGTGCACTCCTTCGCCACCCTGTAACGTGAAGCAAGTAGTGATGGTCAGAAAATTTGCTTTGAAAATGCACTCCTGATGCAATTTAAAAAATTGCCTTAGGCACTAGGAATTCCAGGCATGAGACAAGACTATCAGTTCATTGGTTATACAAATGTTTGATTTCTGTTTTGCTAGGGTTCTGTGTTTGCTGTTCACTGAGGGCCAGACAAAGCAGACGAAGTGGGATAGGCTCTTGCCTTGTGGCTATCTCTTTTGTGGGGATGTGGAGTCTTCCATCCCTATTGCCAGTTATAGAATTGTGAGTCAATTAGTGAAAAGCAATTTTAGAACCTCTAGACAGAAATCATGCTCAATACTTCTTTATTTCTGTAATGTAATACATACTCATTTACCAGCATATTAAATAAAAGGGGGAAAAAAAAGAAAAAACGGGAAAAAAAAGGCAGAAAATAAGGATTTCTGCTTAAAATTATTGGTGCATTTCTAAAGCGTCAGGTCTGTCTAGGATCTGTCCCTTAAACCTTTCTCCCAGATGGGGATTTAAGTAGATTGCTAAGTATTTGACAGATCTCACTATCAAGATCAATACTGAATTAGAAGACATAGCTAAGCATAACTGGGGGGAAATAATTAACAAAATTAAGGAGGGTTTTGCTCTATGGGGAACTATTAAAGTTATCTTTATGGGGTCATGTAAATGTAATAAAAGACTCTGCCTGCACCACAATTTAATTCTATATCAGAAATGGTCCCTGTAGATGTACCAAAAGATTATTTTACTAAAATTGCATGTGTATTCTCTTCTAGGCTAAGAAAAAGGAGAACAAAATCTTAAAAGTACAAATTTGTGAATTTTGCACAACACATATTTGAAGTTATCTGAACTCCATTTGTATCAATGGTACTTAGCTGGATTAGAGAGCACATTTCCCCTGAATAGTTATCCTACTCTACAAGAACAGGAGAACATAATTATATAGCTGTGCTTTAGGACAGTATGCCTACTTTGCATGACAGAATCTACCCATGTATTTTTTGCATTTGAAGACTACAGAAAATGTTGCAAAATTATCTATTAGAAGAATCCCAAATAACACACATCCCTGTAAGACTCTGAATTAATTGTCCTTTAAAAAACAGAATGTAGACGTAATTTTAATTTGCCTTGTAACAAAAAAAAAAATCAGACTGAAGAATGTAATGTTTTAATATATCTTTTAATATATCAGCAAACCTGAATTGTTCATTACTGATTTAAGTTCTTCTCACTAAATGCCAGCATGCAGCTCTCTGAGGATCTGTTGTTCTTTTTTGCCTCCTCTTTTTCATTACTGCTTTTCCAATTACACTAAAAACAATTTAAACTCTTAAAATAATGTCAATTCTTATCTTAACTCAAAACCAAGGCTATCATAATAGAATATCAAGCTGAATTAATATTGCTCTGTCAATGCCACATGGATGGTGACCCTCATCCCTGCTCATAGCCTTGCCCAAGGTTGAAAGTACCCATTTAAACATGGGGTTTGCTTATTGCTGGAAATATAACAGTTCTGTATAAGCAGGGAGACCCAAGGACACCCTGTATGTTCACACCCTGACTGTATGACAAAACCATATCTCTGTTTCTCTGTGCTTTATTTTAATGAGCCCAGGATGCAAGTACAAGGAAGCCACAAGGAAGTGCTCATGGAATATACTTGCTGGCCTCTGTTGCAGCTCTTTTGCTTAGTTCCTGTTTCCCAAATTTTTAAATCCAGCATGAGAAGACTGATCTTTGCCATTTCATCAAATTTCTCCTCTAGCAAGTGTCAGGTCAACACTAAATGTTACGTGAGATTTTTCATCCTGATTTGATAATTTTCTTCTGTGGGATCAGTGTCTTGTAGCACAAAAAATTCCTTTTCTTCAATAAAGTTTTAAAGGGTTGGGCATCTAGTTTCTACAGTGTTGCTCTAAATACTAGAACTTAGCAAGTGTATGTAATAAATAATGACTAAACGTACCTCTAGTCTGAACATAGTAAACATACCTCTACTTTTCTTCAAGACTGAAAATGCTCAGCTACCAATGTTTGTCCTTTGTTTTTAAGTTAGCACTAAACTAACACTCCTTTCCAATGTTTAAAAACAATTTAAACTAGTAGACAAGCAACTTTTATGGCCACTAGTCTAGGCTAGGGTGCCCTGTCCATAGAGGCATCTGCTGCAGAAGGTAGCATGAACAGGGAGAACATGTGAGCTCAGTACCCCTTGTGAAAGTAATTTGTGAATTAATTGCTGGTAGTTGGTATCCAAAGACTAGCTTAATCCTCAAAGCTCAACATCTCTGTCTCTTCCAAAGCTCTTTGGCATCAACATATTGCATTTAGTTTTTCACAGCAAAAGCTGATTCTTCCTCAGAGTTCTGCTTTCACTGATATCCTATGACACTGACTGTTCAGCTAATTGCCAGGTGAAAAAAAACCTTTCACCATTCTGAATTTGCTGTCTTTATTTCTTATTTCCTTTCTGTCTACAACACAAACAGCATTTGTGTTGTAAGACAGGAAGTGTCTTCTACAGGCTATTTGTAATTTTAAATATTTTTATTGCATCCTTTTTTTGTTCCATAGAAACTAAATAAAATCCCTTGAGCCTTTATCTGCATGTGAGTTTTTTTCCCATGCCTACAAGTATCTGCATTTTCTTCTAATAATTTTCATTCTCCAGGTCTTCTGGGGCCTCTCCAACACTTGCCACATTGATCCCATGTTCAGCCTTGAGCTTGAGTCTAATCTACTTCGCCTTTCCATTGCTTGGACATAAGATTGGACTTTGATAAAGGCACATGGTAGGATTCAGCTGCAGCCCATTCTACCTTGAGTGCAGTGAAAAGCTCAGCCTGAACACATGCAAGCACAGTGGTATTACCTGAGGCTGGGAGAACAATCAGCTCTGGGCTGTCTTCTGCTCTTCTTTTTAGGTGCAGTACAAACCTAGCCTAATTCTGCAAATGTGTCTTTTAGATTCAGCAAGGAGAACTGAGGACAGCATTTCAGAGCAGGAAAAGTATTTATTGTGGTAAAAAGTATGATGGCATTTTATTTTCTGTCTTGTTATCATCAGGATTCGGACACGTGCAAAAAAACTTTGCCTTTTTTTGTTAAGCACAACCATTTTTAAATTTAGAACTCCCCTGAGATATGCACTTTTTCCTTATACTTTCATGATTTATTTGACCAACTTTCACATTACTTATTCAGCTGTCAGCTCATTCTGAGATTCTCATATCTTTTTGAGGTTTGCATATCTGAATTGCTTTTATGTCCACAGAAAGTTACTGTCCAAACACTGTTAATTAATAAAGCTGCACGTAACGAAAATGAGGCACTGAGAGACTTTCAGACTGAACAGAGATTTTGGAAGACTGAATAAACTTACTGAAAACACTTTCTCTTCTCTTCAGCATGATTAATTGTAAAAATATTAGAGGAAAACCCGTTTCAGAGCTGCTGTTCTGGAAATCATGGTGATGTGTGACATCTTTGAATAGCTGTTAGGATGTCAAATGATACTAGGGACAAGCATTAATGCGAACAAGAATGTTTTTACTGTCTTCAGTGGGTCACAGCTGAATTGCCACATAACCAATATGTACACATATTAAGACTGCTGCAGTCTTAATATGTGTACACATAATTGAAATACGGAATTCTAGAGTCATCGAATCATTAAGGTTGGAATAGGCCTGTAAGATCATAGAGTCAAATCATTAACTGAACACTACCAGGTCCACCGCTAAACCATGTCCCTAAACACATCTATATGATTTTTTTGAACGCTTCCTGGGCAGCCTGTTCCAAGGCTTGACAGTGAAGAAATTTTTCCTGATATCTGATATCTACACCTCCCCTTGTGCAACCTGAATCCGATTTCACTGGCTCTGTTACCTGTTATTTGAGAGGAGAAGTTGATCCCCACCTGGCTACACCTTCCTTTCACGCAGCTGTAGAGAATAATAAGGTCTCCCCTGAGTCTCCTCCTCTCCAAGCTGAAGAAACCCAGCTCTTCCAGCTGCTTCTCATATCACTTATTGTATAGCTCCTTCACCAGCTCTGTTGTTCTTCTCTGGACATGCTCTAGCACCTCAATGTCTTTATTGCAGAGAGGGGTCTAAAGCCCCAGCCCTCACTTAGCACTTTACTTAAAAGTGGTGTAAGGTACTACTTTTCCCTGAGATGGCACAAAGGACAGCTTTACAAAAGTTCCCTGGAGGTTGAAAAACAAGCTTTACTGGCAAACTTGAGAAGATCAAGAACCTAGCAAAATTCAAAGCAAACATTCAATCAGAATAAAGTATTTTACAAAACATTGACTTAGCAAACTCTAACACATCCAACTTTAAATTACCTAGATCTCAAGAAAAGTAAATTAGGAAAAAAAAAGGACAAAGACAAAAAAGAAAGAGAGAACAGAAGAATGTAGCTACCACCTTGGATCCAGCTGCCACAAAATCCAGGGACAATAGCAAGGTATCTGTCTGCGTTTCTGTGCAATGTTTTTTACCTGGTCTGGCAATTCCCCGCTCCCAGATTTGGTCTCCTGGGGCAGGGTTGCTTCCACTGTGCCAGTGACTGACAGCCATTATGGGTAGGACTGGAGGCTCCAGAGGTGTGGGCTGTGGAGCAGTGCACCATTTCACCTTCACAGAACTTGCCCTGCCCTACCACCTACCCACCCCTGCACACACCGACACCCACACCACAGTTGTTTTTTGCCAATAATAATTTTCTCCAGTCTCTCACAAGGAGATATTTCTTTCTGTGACTGTCCTCACTAAGCTGAACTGCTCATTTCCAGAAAACAGGAGCGCTATTTGCAACTTCTACCCTTAGCTGCCTGCTTTTTGCTATCCAATACTCAATTAGAAAATTATACACTCATGGATAGCTAGCTGTCCTCAATAGCTTACTATTCACCCATGAGCTGAATTGCTGAGAAAAATGTGAGAGAGGATATGGAAGGGCAGGTGCCCCATCCCTGGGAGCCTTCAAAGTCAGGCGGGACAAGGCTCTGATCAAGCTGACCTAGCTGAAGATATCCCTGCTCATTGCTGACGCAAGTAATTAACTTTTTGAGGTCCCTTCTGTGATTCTAAGATTCTATATTTCAGCTGTCTTGCACAAGAAATGACTGCTCATGTGACAGGCAGCCTACACAAGCCCATTTTAGCCAACATATTCATATGGCGTGTTTGAGTGCCACTTTTTGAGTGCTCTGAGTTCAGGATTTAGAGTGCAAATCTTTTTATTAACTTGCTTTTATGGTCTTATACTTTTGAAAATTGGTTGGGCAAAAAAGCCTCAAAATGTAAACCTGCAATATTTAGCTCCTTTTGTCTTACTATAATTAGTAACACAAGTAATAAAATAGGCTGTGTACGATCAAATCACACACTTTGAAGTTAGATCATGACTTTCACCTGGATATTGGTAATTTCAGGAAGCAGAACTGTGCAAACTTCTGTGTAAGGAGTTAAAACTTCACACCTGTAAAGTGAAAGCACACTCTAAAATCCCCCTTGGTCTGCAGTGATGCAATTTTGGGACAGAGTAGCAGAAGAAATATAAATGATACTTGAGTGTTTCATTCCAGACACTCTGTCTCCCTAATGATACATCAGAGTATTTTCATCTAACCTCTCCTGCTAAATCATTGGTAGTATTGGCTAGATATTGATGATAAATGTATCATATTGATAGCTAAATATTGGTAGCTAAATGTATCATAATGCATCATTGTAACATCTCCAATACCTGCTGATAAATGGCTTCAATTTCTTGCTACAACAGCAATTTATGAAAGAATATCATATAAACTTCAAGATAAACTCCCACAATTTGAAGAGATTGCCTCTTTTTACACTTTATAAATAGAAGCAAAGATTGTACATCTCCTCCAATATCTGTGTTGAAATGGTCTATTCTTATTCCCAAAGGGAGTGGTATAGTGCTCAAATGGGGAGATTCTTTCTGGTCTAAACTGTTGTAAATCTGGAAGAGCTGAGGCAATTTACTCCAAAGAAGGATCTGTCCCCAGGAGCCTGCCTATTGTCAGCTCTCCAGCTCTCAAGCTTTACTGAATTGATTTCCTTTTTCTCTCTTTTTGCAAGAAGCCCTCACCCAAAGAGAACTAGCTGCTTGGGGATTGCCAAAATAGAACGGATGAAGAATGCCACAATTTTCAAAGAAGTTATTTTAGTAAAATGCAGCAGTGTTTCCCCTCTTCTCTGAGGGGAAAACTCTTTCCAGAGGAGCATAATATTAGCTATAAATATTACACATAAGAAGCCTTAGGACATTTGTTCTGTGGTAGGAAGCATATATGAGCCAGATAAGACACTGACCTGATTCCACTTTTGTGAGAACTTGCACTTATTAACATCTCGTGCTAGGCAGGAGGAGGGGCAAAAAATTCTACATCAAACACTGTCAAAATATTTTCAAAACATTTCAATAGCCATGTTCCATGAAACACAAATGGAAAGCACAAAAAAGGTGACAGTAAGGCACATGGTTTATATAATTGCTCACATTTTCACTTGCGAGTAGTTGCTTTACTTCCAAGTTGTACTTGTAAAATCTTTATGTATCACCATCATTTATTTCTGGTATGGAATAAATGTACACATCTAATCAGGTCAGTATACAAGGAGGAACAAGCTGACAAAGTGTTCTTCGTGATCTTTTAATGTAAGTCTTCTCTTTTCTATATTCCCTTCAGTTGTCATCTCCTCTTGTCTTCTGTCAGACTGTTGCAAGCATGAAAATAACAAATAATAAATACTTCATAACCCAGCAACTTTATATAAGTGCTTTTAACACATAAGCTCTTCAGTGAGACACGAGACAGAAAATTTGAGTTGTTGGTCTCTTATTTCAAAATGGATGAGAAGACACTATGTTCCCTTTGTGCCACATCTCACAGACAGTGCCTGGGAGTTGACGGAGGGAAGATCTTCTATCAGGACATACAGCACTGGCACATCAACAGCAGCACTAGTCCTTGAAGCAGAGACCCCCAGGCGCCTCAGGGAAGCCCCTGGGAGGTGAAGGTCCATCAGATTCCCTGAGACAGCTCATCTCACATCCCAAGACTGATACAGCGATGTGCACTAGCCCCCACCCAAGCACAGCAGCTGGTCTCAGGTATGGAAACTTGCTTGCTTGAAACCTTGGGAAAGGTATCCCACACATGAACAGCTATGCCTAGGAGAAGAGCACCTTGTTTTCATCATGCTGGCAGCTGTTGAGCAGAGAAGAGAACTTGGAGGTCAAGATTTACTCAAGATTTACAGCCTTGTGTTTGTGTGCATGAAAGCGTTGAGTCCTTCCTTTCTTCCTTCAGATGATTCAAACTCTCGCAAATTTGGCCAGGCTCCCCTGATCTATGCTGCCTCCACTTTTAGGCTGATGCAACACCAAATTAAAACAAGAATAGGAGAAGTTTCCAAAGTTCTAGCAGCTGTTTGCTAGCTACGGATACCCTGCCCAGTGAGGACAGCTTTAAGGTCCCTCTTGCTCTTCTGTTAGCAAAGAGAAAACCAAAAGGGCCTTTTGAGGCCTTTTTTGGCCCACACACTCCCTTGTCCAGAAGGAGTGGGGACTGCTGGAGGACAAATGGGGCTAAACAAGGACTTCATAATTAAATAAAGCAAATTAGCAAATGTTGGAGTCAGCCACTGGTTCTAACGAAATGGTTTAGGGTAAGTAAACACTCAAGCATTTATACATGAAACCAAATCTGGCATGGAGGAGATCAAACCGTGTCATATTCAGGTAGAAGTTTGTATAGAAAAGCTGATCATATTTCTCAATTCTCAGACAAGGCAGTACCTCTAAGTGCACCTGTTTAGTGTTGTTTGTGGTTTTTCTCCTTTCTTTCCAGCTGCTCACAACACCAATAAACAACTAAGGAATGCCATTACTGTAAAACATGCTGAACACCCCAAAGCTGTATTTACTGGAAGGATGTCACGTTATTGTTTCCATACCATTAAGTATTAGTTTAGACCTTACATAACCCTTAGAGATAAAAAAGGTTTTTCTTCAAGCCTCGAAGAAATGCAGTGAGAGGCAATTTTCCAAGAGGTGCAGAAAAGTTATGCACACAGGTCCTGTTATTCATGCACTCACTAAGAAAATTTAGCTCCCTGCTCTTCCCTGCTCTTCCCAGTTTTCTCAGCAAGATGCAATAGGATTTAGAAAACCAAGAGATAAAATATTTTGGCCTGAGTGTCAGTGAAAAGAAGCTAATGTTATTTTTCATCTCCTGTTTTACAATATGATTTGATCTACATTCCCTGCAATTTTAAGAAAAGCTTTTGCAGAGCACAGTGATAATACGTACAAGCTTCATCATTTATGTGCTCTTTTCAACTTGATAGTGTGAGATTCAGGCTGTGCTCTTCCCTTTCCTTAAGCAGAGCTGTTTTTCCTCTATTTTATTAACCAGATTTACATAAAGAAGCAATGTGTCAAATGTTCTGAAAATCAAGGACTTAAAATCAAGTATTCAGAGGCCTGAGCTATTACTTGTGACGTGTAACACAGAAATCAAAAATCTTGAAATATTATGGGTTATTACCAGCACATGTTACCTGTGATAAGCTGGAGCAGAGTTAAGGGTAATCATAAACTCAGATAACACGTCACTGTTAAATGATCATTTTATTTATGTTATGTTTGCATTGATTAAGGCACAGAAATCTTCATAGATCTGGGTCAATAATCAGGAGGACAAGGCGCAACGTTTCTTGTTATTCTGGAAAAAACAGATTTAAGAATGTGACTATATTTCACGGGGCTATAGCTTACAGATTCTTGTTAGTCTTTATCTGCTCATAATTTTCTAATTATCAGGATTTAAAACAATGATAAGGAAACCTTGAATTAAATAGCTGATTTTAGAGTTTCTCTGCATTCATACTTGAGAATCAACTTTGTTCTCTCTGACTGGCACAATAATTAGCACAAGCTGATTTGCAACTATATGTGCAAGGTATATTTGATATATTTCAATGTATTTTTTATTTTATCATATAAATATACACAATGATAGTATGATAGTCATTCTAACTTGTTTAGACTTTTACATTTCACATATATATTATCTCAGAAAAAGGACAAAACACTTCTCTCTCCTAAATGATCATTTTATTTGGTGTTTGTATCACAATGCATTAGGGTAGAAATGAAAAATCAATTTAAATGCATAAAACTGGTTTGATTAATTGTTTTTAACTGTCTTAAACATATGGCATCTCTTTATTTCCTGTAAGAAGGAAGTTTATTTAAAACTAGCCAGATTACTAAATGAAAGAAGGGGATACATTTAGTCAACTGAGGGATTACTTCTTGTCTCCAGGAGCTAATACTTAGATGTCTAACATGCAGATAAATGGCTAGTGAAATTATCGGAAGTGCCTATAGGGGCTACTGCCTCATTTACCCTGAAGTCAATAGGAGTTAGACATTTAATCTGTAGGAGGGATTTTGAAACTCCCACTGGTCATCTGTCTCCATCTCTAGGCACCAAAATATCTTTGGAAATCTGACCTCTCACTATTAGGGTTTTGTCCATATTGTCCACTTTTTTTGTTCATAGATTAGAACACAAAACAGGGCCACACTTTCAGCTTTCAAGCCATTCCTGAATTTTCCATGAGCAATGATGATTAAATGACAAAAGCACTGTACCTGCCAGTTCACCTAAATGAAAGAAAACAGGCACTTGTAAACAATATCTTAAAAGCAAGCATAAACCAATGTCAGCATCATGGTAAAGGAAGAAAAAGAAGTACATGAAAAAATAGTACATTACTGGATTTGAAGACATATTAATTATTTTAATAAAGTCTATGTTGACCTTAAAAATTTAGTATTTTTCTTCTAATTGCCAAGTGGCTCTCTTTGAGCAGGAGAATCTTTCTAGTGTACTAAAATTATGCTGAGAAAATCTAACCTTTATTAGAGGTTGAAGTGTTTTACATCTGAATTCAATTTTATTGTTAATGAAATTAATTTTACATATATTTTTCAATTAAATAAAAATATCTATTTTAATTCTTACTTTGCAGTACCTCTAGAAATTCACAAAAGCATACTGGATACCTGGGCTGCTGGTACAGTCACTGGGGCATTACATGTCTCCAAATACAAACCGAGCAGGGCACTTAAGAAAGTACTGGTGAGAAAACCATATCAAATTCAGCCTTTCAGTGTCTTTGCTGATGTGCTTTCAGGTGCTTCCTCATACTCAGGATGCCCTGTCTGAACTCTGTAATGGATTTAGACAGCGACATCTTTTCTCTTAAAAGCCTAAATGCATTGGTGCTGCTGCTTTAACGAGTAGGTCAGTGGTATGAGCTTTCACCTTCCTTGAATTCCCTTTTCTGCCAAGCAAGGTCTCCTAAGAGAGCATCCATACAACAAGCCAAGCAGGAACTTTCCAAGGTGGGAGCCCCCCCTAACCACATACTGAGATTTTATTATTTTGCCTATGCATCTTTTCTCACAGGGAGAGGACCTAATCACTTGGCTGCACTGTTATTCTTTCTGTCTTGGCTTCAATCATGTGGAATTACTGTAGCAAACATGAAGCATCATGTACAGGCTAAAAGAAGTTTTTTCCATACTTAATATTTTCTGTGTTCTCACTGTGGATGTTTTCCTGGCAGCAAAATCTGTGCATTGACCCATGTCCTTCTAAATCCTGGACAATTTGGGTTAAGCTGTGGAGTTAAACCAACAGCAAATAATCACTCCAAAGATAAGGAAGGGACAGAAAACCTTGCTGGAATTTCTAAAGCAGTCTTAGGTGTGGCATGCTATGTATGGTCACTGCTGAAGTCTTTCTCTGCGTGCTTAGGGGAATTTTCCCCTAAGTCAATGTTGGAAATTCAGTACCTACAAACTCTAAACGTACCCAGGATTAAAACAGAGTTGAGTTGGGGGCATGTGACTTTTTCAGTTTAGGCACTCAGTCTGGATTCATCTCATCTAGCTTTAGTCATTTGTAGGTGATGAATCATCCAAACAGTTTTAGATACCAACTTACACTGTATGAACCAAACAGCACGACTCAGATTCATTTAAGCAAGATGAAATTCGCTACTAAAGTATAACTCTGGTGTAGATGACATTTCAGGGGCCTGGTTTCCTTACGTTTGCTCATCTTTTCTGCTGGATTAGAAATTATTGTTTCAGTATGTATTTTGAAAGTTTTATATATATTAAAAATAATGAGTTACATTTCTGAAGATAGAAAGGTTTTCATCCCTCACTGAAGACTAGAAATATGAAAATCCCAATAAACTGGTTTGATCAAGCTAATTTTAGTAAAATCAGTATTTTATATATTTACAGTGAGAGTTCCTGATGTATATATTTATAGCCTTTTGTACCTAAGATGCCTTGTAAAAAATAAGTAAAAAGATCTCTATCTCACCTTGCTTCCCATAGAAAAATCACATTAACAGTCAAGAAGGGAGACTTCAGCACTAAGTTTGTTCTCAATGGATGGACTTCAGATCCTGTAGCTGAGTCTTGTTCTTAAGTTTATGTGTAGGTATTTTGACAAGCAGACTTTAGGGATGGAGGGAACTACTCAGAATACCAGAATGGATGGACCACTTGGTGGATAAGGCTGCTAGTCAACCAATTGTTGTAGTCAATGGCTTGCTGTCAAAGTCAACATTGGCGACAAGTGATGTTCCTCTGGGGTCAGTATTGGGACTGCCACTGTTTAACATCTTTCTCAGCAACACAGTAGGATTGAGTATGCTCTCAGAACATCAGTAAACAACACTAAGTGTTAAAGGAGAAGCCACAGCCCAAGAATTCTCTCATCATTCAAAGAGTGTCACACACACCACTCAGGCCTTCCTTGCTAGGACTGGAGTCTGTTCTCAGTGGGGCTGATGGGCTCCCTTCCAAATGCTTGCACACATGTTCATTCTCAGGTGCACTTCCTCCTTCAGGCTCTGTCCTGGGTTTTCTGCAGCAGAATCTAAGGTGTCAGATTTATAAAAATCTATATTTTAATAGAGTGATAAAGCAACAGATCAGCTTAAACTGATCCAGAAGCAAAAAACCTCTGGGCAATTAGACCCCCCCATGATTTATGCACCTGCCCTCACGCACTCTTCACGTGGTTTCAAGTCCAATGGTGATTTTTGGGCTGGGATCCTCTAACACCTTATTGGATTCTTTCTCTATCTCCCCACAGCCAGGCTGTTAACTGCTCTTATCATGTTGAACTGTAGATTCTGCTGATGCCTGTAGCCTCCTTGTCTTCTGGTTTGTGTTTCTTGTGCACTAATCAGTCAGGACATAGTAATGAAAAAAGGCCTAGACTTAGGGACAAAAACCACTGTGCAACAACTAAACATCAGTGTGTTATTAATATTCTTCCCTAACTAAAGGTAAAACACAATGCTGTACCAGCTAGCAAGCAAACCAACTCTGTTCCCACATATCTGGGTGGAAGTCCACAGCTTTACAGCTCAGGGGTGAAGTAAATCCAGCTGCTCATACTGAGCAAGTAGAGCCAAGCAAACAGCAGAATTAAATCACACAGTATTGTAATTCTGAGTGACCCATTCTGTTCAAAAATCACTTATTTAAGCTCAACAAAAACATTTCTCAAACACCTCTTGACACTGGACAAGAGGGGATGCCATCCACAGGAACCTTGTCTGGCATGAGAGCTGTGCCCATGCAAATCTCATTAATTTCAACAGGGCCAAATGCAAGGTCCTGTATGTGGTTCACAGCAATCCCAAGCACAAGTACAGGCTGTGTGGACAGTGGATTGGGAGCAGCCCTGAGGAGATGACCTGGGGCTGTTGGTGAAGGAGAAGCTCAACATGACCCATCAACATGTAGTTGCAGCCCAGAAAGCCAGTTGTGTCCTGGGCTGCATAAAAAGCAGCATGGCTAGTAAGGCAAGGAGAGGATTCTGCTGCTCTGCTCTAGACTCCCAAGACTCCACCTGCAGTGCTGCATCCTACTCTGAGGCCCCCAGAAGAAGAAAGTCATGGATATCCTGGAACAAGTCTGCAGGAGGGAGACCAAGATAAGCAGAGGAATGGGGCACCTCTCCTGTGAGGAGAGCCTGAGAGAATTGAGGGTGCTCAGCCTGGAGAAGAAAAGGCTCCATGGAGACCTTATAGCTGTATACCTTCCAGTAGCTACAACAGGCCTACAAGAGAGTTGGAGAAGAACTTTCAAGAAAGGCACATAGTGACAGGATGAGGAGGAATGGCTTCGAACTGAAAGAGGGCAGCTTTAGACTAGGTGTAAGAAAAAAATTCTTTGCTGTAAGGGTGGTGAGGCACAGGAACAGGTTGCCCAGAGAAGTTGTAGATGCCCCATCCCTGAAATTATCCAAGGCTGGGTTGGATGGCAACCCATGGATCTGGGCAACCTGGTCTATTGGAAGGTGCCCATGGCGAGGAGGGTTGGAATTACATGTCCTTCCAATGCAAACCATTCTATGATTCTACAATATAAACCCTTGTAGAGATTTTACATGCTAATTTCTACACTGAGACTTAAATTGCAGTTAAACTGTGCAGATAATCACTCTGACAAAGGCCAATATCCACACAGGACACAGGAGTCCTGCAAAAATCAACTTCATCAAAAAACGGCCACACACCTGTTTTTGGAGGATGCATCCTCTTTTCCATCCTAAACTCCTGACTATGTGTTGCCTTTTCCCCTTCCCCAGTGTTTGAGGTACTGGGAAGGTACAGACTCCCCAAACATCCTACCACATATTCCACCTTCAAAATGTATTCTCCCTACATCATGTTTGTAAGATCATTAAATTTAGTTTTAAGCCCACCCTGGGCAGAGAAGTTCATACTCGTAAATCCATTAAGCCTTCTCATTTCCCCCTAAAGTTCAAAAGTTCAGATTGTGCTCAGCTCTGCGACAAAGTTGTGCAGCTTGGTGTTCGTAAAGACCTCTGTATCCATTCTTCCAGAACCTAATTGGTCCTTTCAGGTCATTAGTTACATACTCTGTTCATAAAGCCCTCAACACCCATTCTTCCAGACCCTGATTGGTTTTTCAGGTTACCTAGCTATTTGCAAAGACATACACACCCATTCCTTCTGTTGAAGCCAAAGGGTCTTTTTACAAAAATGTTAGTCTTAAACACCTCCATCTCTCAATGGTAGTTTTACCAGCATTTAAAATATGTTGCCCAGTATTTAAAACTGCCCATCTAAATTAAATCCTGATTTTGTCTCGTTTGAGCTTGTGGTTGTATTCTTCTGTTTACTCTTTCTGCTGTGTTGTGAATCTTCTGGTATCAGAAATTCCTTCTTTGTGTGGGTTACAATCCAACTGACCCTCTTCTTTTCATCACTAGCTTCTTGCAGCTTGTTGCATAGGGTGTGTTTTTCAGGTACTGTATTACTCCCACAGATTTGTTCTGAGCCTTACAAGCTCTTCTTCCCTTTTAAAAGTGTAAAACTTGGTGTGTGACTTCAGTCAGAGCCTCACCCTTTCATCATCTCTAGATTTTTAAGACTCCAACACAATACCAAAATGACCAAAAGTATATGCCAAAATATACCAAAAGTATATTTAATGGGTGCTATCTGCTCCCTGTGAGTCAACAATATTATAGCCAGGCTCATATTTAGTTGGTAAGCCATCACAACCCCACAGTCCTTCTCTGGGCCTACGGGTTCCCAAGTCACAGTTTTTCACTTTGTACATCTAACTTATACTCAGTACTTCTACATTTCCAGTATTGAAATTGTTTATTTTTAATAAGTTTATTTCACCCAGCAATCCAATTTCCTTTACAGAACTAATCTGTTCTTATTACTTACAGTGTCAACAGCATTTGTAGCAGCAGCAGGTTTTATTAGTAATTGTTTTAACGCTTCCTTTCCAATGATTAATAGATCTATTGAATAACTTAGGCCAGATGAACAGATTACTACAACAGCTCACCAGAAACCTCTCCATTTTGAAAGTTAGGCAACAACAACTCACCAACTTACAAACTACTTAAAATGTTCTAAAGTGATATTGTAGAGAGCTAAACTTTAATCACAGTGTAGGGTATTTTTTTTGCCAGCTGCTTTACAGCATCAAGCTATACCATGACAGCATGTTTATCGCTGTCAATAAAGATTGGTGTCTTATTAAAAGCATACATTTTTTATCTCTCTTAGGCTTTCTCAGACTGCATCATTTTGATGTTACACTTTAGAGGTACCATTTGCCTAATTGACTGACCTGTGAGAAGCATTCAGAATGTTACTTGCAGCACCATACAGAATGTTACCATTATCTGCCTGTTTGGTGGCAGCCACTTTGCTGTCCTCCAGCACCTCTGTGTGCTACCTACATGTTCCTCTCTGATAAGCGCTGGCAAAGATTGTTTCTTCAATGGAGAACATCATCCTGAGTGATAAAAACTGCCGTTTCCAATATGTCCAAAAACCAGAGGAATCTTCTTGGCTGGTAGTTAAATTTTGCGTTGAACCATGTGATCAGTCAAATACACACCATAGAGATGTCAGTTGTGTCATGGTTTTATTTTGTATTGTAACACAAAAAGGATTAAATGAAAATTTATGTTAATAGTTTAGGAATACAGAAAGCATTGAAGACAGGTTTCAAGAAATGTATATGAAGAATCTTAAAAATCCTGACTTTAATGATTCAGAGGAAGATAAATAAACAAAGTATGAGTATATATAAATATTTAAAATGTAATTATTTTTCTTCTGAAGAGATTCATCACATGCAGCATTATTTTGTGAGCTCTTTAAACTTCAGATAGGAGTTTGATCTTTCACTGGAGATTTTATTATACCCAATTATTATCAAATTGATAGTTCATTGTTTAATTCCAATAGTTCACTTTAATTCCAGTGAGAATCATTCATACTGATATGTCTATTTTAAAATAAACTATCAATTAAAATAGAAAACCTGCTTCCAAGGTAGGACAAAAAGAGAGAAGGTTAGTGACAGGTTCATAATCAAAGCTCCTGTCTTTATTGAGAAATAAACACTTGTGAGGATTCTCAGTGTGTTTTATAGTCTTAACGGCTGTCAGGTCTCCCTTGATTGACCCTGAATAAAATCTAACTAGGGGTGTCAAAAAAATATGTCCATCAACTTTGCTCATGCATTACAACATAAAAATTGACTGGAGTCATTGACTACAGGTAGCAGTGAGCAAAACTACACATGATAAATACTCTGGTTTGTGGATACTCATTCAATCCACTTTCGTCTGCCACCTTGATTTTTGGATTGGGCACTCATGGATAAAAAGTAGGTGATCTGAAAAAATCGCGTGTGTCTTTTAAAAGACAGTATCATGTTATGTTACTCCCTTCACAGAAATTTATGTTACATGGTGTTAAACCGTAGGCTAAGCTTAATGTAACACGATGCATTAAAAACTGCACATCACAATTGCAATGTGTGTCAGAACAATGAATTGCTATATCACATATCTCTTCATTTGTACGTAGGGGACCCATGGAAATAATTCGCAAAAGGATATATTCTCCTTTTGATGCACACACATAAATCCCTTTTCCTCTCACTACTTCCAGTTCTTCACCTAATGGTTGGTCTGAGCTAAGAAAAACTGCTTTTTAAAAAGCCTCAAGTTAGCTAGAAAATGTTTGAGTTGTAGCTAAACATTTACTATGGGCACAGTTTAACCCCGCAAACTGTAGGAGAGGGCTGTTTAGTAACCTACACTCTCTAGTAGTGTCATATTTGAGCAGTCACCATTGCTGCCTTCTCTGCCTGGGGTAAATTGCACTGTCACTATAACTTTGCTGAAAATGAGTAGGTTTCCATCTAATTTTATACCACCACTTCCCAGTGGGCTACTTCCTTTTTACAGAAGCATAGTTGAAACCAGAATCCATCCCAGTGGTGTTTGGGGATGGTACAAAGGCAGAAATGAGAAAGGACTTCACCCCTGACCCTTTTCAGCTTCTGCCTGGTATCTCCTTTCTCCTTTACTTAGCTTCCCTATGTAACTGAGCTTCTCCTGTAAAAAAACACAGCTCCCACTTGAATCACCATATTTGGTAGATATCTTAAAAACTGTGCAACAGCAATCCATTTTATCCTTGTCCAATTCCACGCCTGTGCTACTTGCTTGTATCTGCGGTGTTGAACAACTTTGTAAGTGTTTTGGGGGGATATTTGTGGAAGACAATTTTGACCAGGAATAATCACCTGATATGAAAGTGGGATCAAGAAGTCTGTACTACAAGAAGTACTGATACTATTTGGTATGCTGACTGCCAGGGAAATTAATTCTTGTGTACTTAGACAGTGTCTTGCTGTGTGCTGGCAGCTGTACAGAGGCTAATTTTATCTATTTAACATATATTAAAAATTAAGTAAACACGAATAACTTTTATTGAAAATCTGATCTCATTTCATACTATCCTTTGGCAGGACAAATGAAATTTCATTTTCCTACAAAAAAAGATAAAATTTGAAGGCTAAATAGTTTCCACATTTTTTTTGATCATAAATGAAAATGAAATTATAGTCAGACTGCACACGTGGTTTTGATGGGTAAACAAAATAGTATAAAAGCTCATTGAGCATTTATTTATTAAAGTAATGGTCTCAGTCCCAGCTGAAGCACACATGCATTTGGGTTTTTCAAGCTGTCAAAACCAACTGTCAATGGACAGACTAGGTGATGAAAACTGCCACTGGGTCTTAGTGGACTAAACCCTAGTGGCTGCACTTCCCTCTGCAAGGTTTGCTCTGACCTCAGCAGCACAGGTGGCATAATGTTTTAAATTTGAACTGTACCAGGTGATAAATGTATTGGCTTTAAAGATGAAGTGAAATATGTTATAACACAAAGTAGCTTCACTGCAGAAAGTCCCTTATTTGAGCCAAAAAAATAAATTTAAAGGGAGGTAGGGATATGATCAGAATGCAGGACTAATAAGACTCTGAATTTTTACACCTTACAAATTGCCTATTTCTTGTGGGTAGTGCTGAGAAAAATATTGAGACAAATTAATTGGGAACTGTTACTACAAAAAGGGACTCGTGGCATACTGCAATGGTTTCAAGTGTGTGTGATCTTTTCTGGCAATGAAGCATATGTCTGGTCTTAACTTCTTAAGCCAGTCTTTCACAGAGAAGTTATGAGTTGTAGACAGTGCTTTACACCCTAGTGTGCTTGCTTGCAAGTGTATTAGGAGCACTGCACACACTCCAGATTAAACATACACTACATAATTGTTTATGTGTACAGACATTTGAGCTCATCAGGCTGACTAGCTGCTTCCATGAAATGGGAATGAGCAATAATTACTACATGTGTTCTTATTCACAAGAAATAAACAAAATCTAGATGGAATTTTTTTTACACAGAAAGCATAGTGGCAGTAACAATTACTCCCACTAAAGTAAATTTGTACAAAACATGTAACAAACTGCCTTGAAAATACTGCATTTGCAGAGCCAGATGGAAGCTGGAATGACCAGGTGACGCTGGTCAGAGAAGAGGGAGTCATATTCACAGCAAGTGCAGCTCTACATGTGAGCTGCTGGGAAGGTGCAATACAGGGGAGTATGTAAAGATATGTTTAAGGGTCCCAGGCACGGAACGACTTGCTCTGTATGTCAGCATAGCTACATCATCAGCAAATTATGTTTAGGCACCTGCCTCTATGCAACAGTGCTCTCATAATGACTAGGGCTAATAGATCTCATGAAAAACCTTCAACCAGATGCAACACAAGCAGAATGCTGCCAAAAATCATTGAAGAATTGATAGTTTCTCAACCATCCAAAAGGTACATCAGGATTCACAGTCTTCAAGTAAAGGATTGTATTCAACTCCAGTGTAACATCATTAATTCACATGGAAATGTATCTCTGACTGATTAGGCTAAAAATTGTTTCAAAGGAGTTCTGGAAAACAAACTCCCCACACACATCTTTACTTAAAAAGGAGTGTCTGTCCTGAAAAACATTATACATATTTCCCTGAATATCCCAATATCCATAGCCTTAGAAATAAAATTACTGGGGTTTTAAATGTTAATTAATAATTTTCAGTTATTAATACAAACACGTATTAATAGCAAAGCACATTGCTTTCTGTCACATTTTACAGTATACTCCATGATCCACCACTACCATCTTTTTCACATTATCATCAAATATGCTTAAATATGAACACAGATTTCGTATATTTTCATCTATTTAGTTAAGTGAATTACCTGTAAGAAAACAGTTGCATTCTACTTCTAAAATTCAGTAGCTGAGCCTAAGTGCTGTTAGTAATGCAAGTTAATGCTTCAGGGCTAGAAATAAAACCTTTTTAGAGCTTGGAAACACAAGTCATTTTCTTAATATTGCTGCTTCCAGGCAATGTTTTGGTTTTGTACTGTTATCTGTTGTTAGCCTCCTCACTTATTGAATAACTTTGCCAAATATAGAAATTACATTGAATATTATTCTTGAAAAAAAATTTATATGTAGGTATATGGTGGCAATTCAGCTTTATTTGAAGACTTCTGTATTTTCAAGGAGTATGCAGTATAACTGTTTTTCCTTGGAATTTTTAGAGAACAGCTTCAGCCCCAGCATGACTTGATACAGCTTTCTAAAGACAGAATAGTAAGATTTGAGTTTCTGGCAAAATAAGGGGCTGCATTTTACTTTGTCCCTGCCAGAATGCTGACCTCCTTCCTCCACCTCCTGCACGGCTTATGGCAGATTTGTGTATCAAACACATAATACATCTTTGAACTTGTCTCCAGGTCATAGTTGTTCATGGCATTAAGCTAGTGCTGATTTTGAGACCTGCATCTCCGTTCAGCAACAATCTACCAAGCAAAGGCTGTGTGTTCCAGGTCTCCTGGGAAGGCTTGCTGGGCTCTGTAAGAGGGCTCATTTTCACCCTCCTCTGCAGATAACACAGAGCTTTGTGGTTTTGAGCAGTCTCAGCCTTGCTTATACCATGTCTGAATGGGGCCTGGTGGTGCCAGCCACTTGGCCACAGCTGCTGGCTAATGACCTGCAACTGTCCTGTCACCAAGAGCAACATGACTTCCTTCCTTGCAGCCAGCTTTTCTCAAGAGATATTGGTCACTGGCAGTACCAAAGGTCCAGGCAAGTCACTAACACAGGACAAAAGGACGTGGGGGAAAAAAAAATCCTCTGCAGACCTTCCTGAACTGCATTTCACTGAAAATGTATTTGCCTTTATTTGTTCATTGAAGCTATTATTTTTTGTCTTGTTGATTTAAATACTCATTCAGGAGAAGTTCTTTCAAACACAGACACTAGGGGTTGTTTTTTTCCCCAGGAATTTATACCCTTAAGTGGTTAGCCTCTACTAAGTATAACCATACAGGAAAACAGCCCTTGAACCAGCAGTTGATTTCAACTGCAGGACTGAGCTGCCAGTGCTAATCTTGCCTCTTTCTTGCTTTTACCAACCACCAGACACCAAGGGGAAAGACAGGTTCTTCTAGAGATCCTTGGCAGAACTATGGCAACACTAAGTTGTACTGTTTAATACTTAGCTTAACCATTAAACAACAGATTAACAATTTAAGCTTTGTTTTCCTTAGCAAAATTTCATTATTAGTAGAGCACAGAATTTATTACAAGAATAACACAGAACTACACACAGAAAGGGTTGGGTTGGAAGGGACCAGAGTCAGCCACCGGTCCAAGCTCCCTGCTCAAGCAGTGTCATCCCAGAGCACACGGCACAGCACTGTGTCCAGCAGCTTTTGAGTATCCCCAGGGAGGGAGACTCCACACCCCGTCTGGGCAATCTGTTCCAGCGCTCAGTCACTGCACAATAAAGTTCTTCCTCATGTTCAGGTGGAACTTCCTGTGCATCAGTGTCTGCCCACTGCCTCTTGTTCTCCTGCTTGGCACCACTAGGAAGACCTTGGATCCATCCTCTTGACTCCCTCCTTTTAGATACTTATAGACGTGTATGGGGTCTCCTCTCAGCTGTCTCTTGTCAAATCAGTGTAGTGCAATCTCTAAACAGTAAAAAGTAGTAAAATATACAATTTTTAAATACAATTTCATGTATGATTTCTGTTCACATGGACCCTCTGCAGATGGGGCTGGATTACAGTATACTGTTTATAGTATCAATATAACAATCATAATCTAGACTCAAAAATCATATAAAAGAACATGAGTCACTCCCTCAATCCTCAGAGGAAGCAGATGAAGGCAGAGGTGTCCCTGGCCATTGGGATGTCCCAGGTCTCACTGTCCAGTGACAGCTCTGGTCCCTGTTCTTCCTCAGGACCTCCTGTCAAAGGTGACAGAGAAACGGCGTTGGGGCTGCAGGCAGGCAGGGCTGTGGGGCTGCAGGCAGGGCTGTGGGGGCTGCAGGCAGGGCTGGGGGGCTGCAGGCAGGGCTGTGGGGCTGCAGGCAGGGCTGGGGGGCTGCAGGCAGGGCTGTGGGGGCTGCAGGCAGGGTGGGGGGCTGCAGGCAGGCAGGGCTGGGGGGGGCTGCAGGCAGGGCTGTGGGGGCTGCAGGCAGGCAGGGTGGGGGGCTGCAGGCAGGCAGGGCTGGGGAGCTGCAGGCAGGCAGGGCTGTGGGGCTGCAGGCAGGGCTGTGGGGGCTGCAGGCAGGGCTGGGGGGCTGCAGGCAGGAAGGGCTGGGGGGCTGCAGGCAGGCAGGGCTGTGGGGCTGCAGGCAGGGCTGTGGGGGCTGCAGGCAGGGCTGTGGGGCTGCAGGCAGGGCTGTGGGGCTGCAGGCAGGGCTGTGGGGGCTGCAGGCAGGGCTGGGGGGCTGCAGGCAGGGCTGTGGGGGCTGCAGGCAGGGCTGTGGGGGCTGCAGGCAGGGCTGTGGGGGCTGCAGGCAGACGCTGCTCTGGGAGCTGCAGCTTCCCAGTGCTGCAAGTGTCATGAACAGCACTGGGCTGGCCGGGTGTCGGGATATGCAGGAGGGTAAGGAGCGGAGTTCGGCCTGGTGCCGAAGAACCTTGAGGCCAGTGGAACGGGAAAAAGAAATCTGTTTGGTTTGCCTCCTTGGCGCACAGTACTTTCAGGGCCTGATAATGAGGGGAAAGCGCAGAACACAGCACCAGAGAATGTCTGCTTGCCTTGCGAAATGGCGTTAATCATGCGAACCCCGTTATCAGTGCTCAGGAGTGGGTGGTGCCGGTCACTCTCCAGCCCACCACCATCACGGTACCGACCGGACCGCTCCGACACCGGTACCGAGCCTCCGCTCGCACCCCCCTCCCCGTGCGCGAACAATCCCGACCGGCGCTGGGCGGCTCCGCCGGGACGGCACCGCCCCGCTGCCCGGCCCTCTCCACTGCGCGGGGCAGTGGGGGAAGGTGGCGCTCCCGCCCGCTCCGGTGGTGCCGCCCGGACTGGCGGCTCGGCGCATGCGCGGCGCGGGGCTGCGCAGTCACGGCGCCCGCCGCCATGGCCGACCCGCGCCTCAGGCAGATCAAGATTAAGACTGGCGTCGTGAGGCGGTGAGTGGCGGCCGGGGCACGGCCCTGCACGGCCGGGCCGAGGGACTGCAGCGGGGCTCCGTGCGAGACCGGCCGCGCCGGGCGCGGGCCCGCGGTTCTGTACGGGACTGGCGGGTTGTGCCGGAGAGCGGCCCTGGTGCGGGCTTCCATCCCTCGCGTACCGCCGTCGGGAACAGGCCGCGCTTCTCTGGGACTCGGTTAAATGCGGTTTCGTTCCCTTTCCTTAGAGTCATTGGGAGTCGAGGGTAGTCACCCAAGCCCCCTCGGGTGTGCAAGGCAGTCTCGCCTCATACCTTGCTTCAGGTATGAAGCCTCAGATATTTGGTTTTTTGTTTTATTTTTTTTTACCAAAGCTGCTGTTGAATATTTCTGGTTCAGAAGTTGCAGAACCAGTGGCATCACAGAAGCAATTATGTTGGAAAAGGCCACTGAGATCATCGAGTCCGGCCTATGGCCGAGCATCGCCACCTTGTTAACTAGACCATAGTACTCCATTCTTTCCTAAAACACCTCGAAGGATGGGGACTCCACCATCTCCCTGGGCATTCCTGGTAGATTCTTCACCAGAGCCTTGATATTCCCTGGTTTCAACGGAGTTGTAGTTTTTAAGAGAAGTGTATCTGTCGGGATCGCTCTTGCTATAAACACTGGTCACGCTGGGGTTTATTAAGGCTACAAAGACTGCTGTCTCAGTCAGAGAAAAGAATTAGTGTGTGTGCTGGGTGAAGATGTTATATAGTGCAATTTTATATCATCAGCATTATGTGATGACTTTGCAAATTCCTGTCAGTAAGATATGCACATTTTCTTATACTTGATTCACTTTGAAAGGTCAGACTTGAAGACTAGAAAAGTTATCACTGTTGGTGTTGGGTAAGGCACTTCAGAATTTCTCTGAGTGTAGGAGCAAACCACACAACTAGGCATTTCAGAGCTAATACAAAGAAAGGATGAAAACGTTTGGGTAAACAATACAAATGCAGTCAGCAAGATCCAGATTTGCTTTTGGAGAATGTCCATGTGAATAAGCAAGTAAACTTGAGTGTTCTGTGCAGTAGCAACAGGCATATCTACAGTTACTCTGCAGCAGCTGGCATTCTCTAAGTAAAGGTAGCTTAAAAAAAAAGGGAGAAGAGGAATGTTATCTTAGCTCCCTGTGGGGACATGATGCAGCAACAGCTCCCCGGTCTGTGACAGCTGCACACAGATACAAGAGGTATGGCTCTGTCACACCCCACCCTTCCTTCCCTAACCAGAAGCCTAGTTATGCATTCTGCTGCAGTGGGTATACCTGTGACTTGTGTCAACTTGGGAACATTAACGTTTTCCTCTTATTTTGAACTGGAGCAACTCCATAGGCATTTTTTTCCTGGTGTATGAGAAGAATTGCATAGAGGCTTAGTAAGCATTTTTATAAAGTGACTGATTTAGCGCTTCAGTTAATTTTCATTAGGTTTTTTCTTTCTGTTTTCTGGTTAGAAAATCACATGGAATCTAGCATGTAATAATGATTTCTAACCATGTTCAGTGCTCAGGCTTTAAGAATATATAAAAAAAAGGTAGGGGTTGAGAACTAACAGGATATAGAGAGCTTTTTAGACATTTTGTTTGACTTGTGCTAATCATCTGTTGTAGCTTTTTTTTTTCATTAGTTACCTAACACATCACTTTTTTTCCATGCTAAGAATGAAGCTTCTGTTCTGTTTTGTTATTTTTTTAGCTGCAAGTCATAAATTCTTTGTGTACTCCTCTCAAGGGACTGTGTTTTAGGTTGTAGGTGATTTACTTGCTTGCACATTTCTTACATTGCTGTGTATCAGTGAAAGAAATTTAAACTAGAAATAGGGAGATCTTTTGCTTTTGGCAAATCTGACAGCCAGGCTCTTGGTAATTTTATACTTTCAATAGTTTGTAATTCAAAATAAGTAGATTTGATGAGCAAGAGTAGTTATGTTTTCTGTATTTGTGGCTTATGTCATAGCAAGCAATTCTTCTTGTTTAATCACTTCAAAAAATAGTTTTGCTCTCAGTAAATCCAAGCAACTACCTGCTGGATAGTGAGAGAATTGATTAGAGAAAAAAACCCTTCTAAACTACCTTATTTGCATTTCAGATTGGAAATAATTTTAAAAACCCTCACAAAGTAAGTCGAGTTGCCTGAAAATAGCACTGACATTTGCCCATAGTTTCCATCTGATTAAGTGGAAGTGACACGAGTAGATTAGAATGAGACTAAGACAATTCACATTGCAATTGTGTTAGTTTAACTTTAACAATCTTTTAACATGCTTGTTTAAATGTGGCTGACATACCATAATTACAAATCTACAAGCCCTGATTATAGAATTTTACATCATGAACCTATGGGGAAAGTGTATTGATTTTTTGTGAAGCAGTTCCTTTTTTTTTTTTTTTTTTTTAATTTACCATTCTAAAACTGGTATCTTCACAAAATTGTTCATTTGCCTGCTGCACTGGTGCTGATACTATTTTTTCTCTTTGTGAAATAGCATCATACTGCAAAGCAGTCTACACTGATTCTCCCCCTTGCTTCAAGGACAGGAAATTCTACAAGTTACATAAAACTGTTGGTCTGATTTTAAATATAAATGTGAACAATTCTCTTAAACTGAATTATTTTACTCGCGAGTTCAGGATGTATTTTGTGCAAGAGAAGTATGAAGAACGCAAGGACTCCTTTTCACTCTTTGTTCACTGTATTGCCAATTCAAGGACAAAACTGATTTGTGTTCTTGGTTTCTCAAGAAATTTGCTTTTTGCAGTGTAAGTCAGAAATCTTCTCCATCTTCTGTCCACCATATATGAAGAATGGTTGCTTTCTTGCATGTTGCCTATTAGCCATAGGTCCTCACTGTGACTCATAGAACCAATGTATTGATGAGAAACTCAGGTCTCTCTTCTTTGTTCTTGTTATAATTAGAAGATTGTCTGCAACAACTGTTGTTAGCTCAATTAATGGGAAGGGCTAGGATATCTCGTTTGGGTACTGAGGAGTGATCTGCAGGGCTGCTCAGCTCCACTGAGTCAGCATGATAGAGCGATTTAATGTGTGTATGCTACACGTCTGAGAGCTTAGAGATTCAAGAGTGAATATACAGAATGTGAGTTGGATACAAGCTGATTCCCTAAGCCCTTTTCAGAGTGCAGATTGTGCATCTGCACAATTGCCTAGGGTTGTCAGCAGCTCAGTCCTGAAGTCTTAAATTTGGGTTCAGTGTTAGCCAAGTGTGGTAATTGTGGTCCAGAGCTACTTAAATATGTCTTAAGTACCTGCTCCCAACATCAGGATCAGATACATAAAGTCTTGAGTTGGCCCTGCGTTTGAAGACTGCTTAAATTCTTTGAGACTTACTAACATAGTCTCTTTCCCACGTAAAACCCCCCTACTTTATGTGGTTTGAGAAAAGAGCGCACCTGCATGTAGATGTTGTCTGAGGTAACCTCTGTGACATACATAGTTACCCACGTGGATAATTAGTTGGAAGGTCTAGAAACAAACCTCGGGGTTTTTTTGACGAGTTTCTTATTTCTCTAATTCTTTTCAATACAAGTTTTAACTTCACAGCAATAAACTGTACCATTATATTCTGCCCCCTAAGCAAAACTGTCTTATGCATGTCGATGCTGACCATAATAATCTATTAATGTTATCGTTTTAGCTGGCAAATTAAAACATGCTTAAGCAGGTTTACAACCATAAGTGTTGTTAATGATACAATATTACCTAGGAAAGCTTTTTTCCTTTTTTAAAATTTTCATTTGGGTGAGAATATGTGCAAACCTGTGGCTTTTAACCTTCAGTTAAAAGTTTGGAGGTACAGTAGTTCCAGTTGCTTGGTAGTACCAGTTTGGTGGCTTTATGCATATTGTAGTGCTTTTGTTTTTCTTCATGGCGAGCCACATACTCACCTATGTAGATAAAGCAGTTATAAAGAATTATTTTCTGTCGAATGAGAATGTGGATCCATAGGAAATCTAAAAAAATGGTATTAAATTTATGGTAGTGCTTTTTATGCAGGAGATTAATTACAGCAATGCTAACAACCATAATCCATCCTGACTTGATTTTAAGTATTATTGAATTATATATTATATAGGTGGAAATCTCATTCAAGACCAGACCATTCATTGTTTTTTCTTTTAACTCTAGTAAATATTTCTGATGCATTGTGAAGTGTCTGCACACATGATATGACTGTAATTCTAATTTTTCGCATTATTGTAGCACTTACAGTTACTCCCAGCTGGGAGGGGCCTACAGGGAAGGAAGTCGTTTCTGTGGTTTTTTTCTCCAAAACAACATCTTCTTGTCTGAAGATGATGCCTGGAGTATAAAGTGAAGATCTTTGGCAACCCAAATTGTTACCACATCAGAGGCTTCACTTCCTGTTCTAATCTAAAACTGAAGCTCTTGTGCTTCTTAGCATTTACAACTTTCTGTAGAGGCAAGAACAAGTGAAGCCCTGAAGATTCAGAGAGACTTGTAGTAACATAGATGAGACAAAACTTTTTAACTTTACAAGTAATTTTTACCTTGAAATAATTTCCTGACTTAGTCATGTATTGGATTTTCATCTTTTTTACAGTAGTGATCCTTGAGAAAATCCAAGCTTGCAAAGTTATCCTGAAATGTTACGATAAATCTAACCGTTCTATAAGCTGTTAGATGCAGAGGGGGCTGAAAATTATGCATATATACTTATGTATTGTTACATCTTGAGTCTTAAAAGAGAAATTTTAGCTTTGGTGAAGGTT
>NC_080632.1:45153864-45176364 GCF_027887145.1 Ammospiza caudacuta | reverse complement strand
ACTGAGCTATTCTTACTCAGTTCACTGTGTATGGTCACACCATATATAAAGACACATCACTAGGTTGGAAGAGACCTTCAAGAGTGAGTGCAAGCCATGCCCTGACACCTCAGCTAAACCATGGCACCAAGTGCCACATCCAGTCTTTTCTTAAACACATGCAGGGATGGTGACTGCACTACCTCCTCAGGCAGACCATTCCAATACTTTATCACCCTTTCTGTAAAAAACTTGTTCCTAATATCCAATCTAGATTCTGGTTTGTATTCATTTAAATCTTAAAAAAAAAAACCCAAACTGTCCAACCAAACAAAAAACCCCTCCACCAAAAAAAAAAAACAAACCCAAAACCAAAAAATGAACAAAAGAGCACAAACAAAAACCCACCCAACCCACAGTCTATTTTCCAGATAGAAAAGGGTTAAAGGAAGAAGAGAGAAAAGTATTATGCAGGTATTTTTGTGTAGATGTCTGCTGAAATTTTTAAGAAGTGATTCAGTGTTAGTATGTCTCCATTACGAAATTTCTCTTTATTTTTAAAATCAATTTGTCTTCTTACTTAGTGTCTCCCCAAGCTATATAAGCAGCAGAAATGGCTTCATGACATCTAGGGAAAGGATCTAGTACAGGAAATGTCTTCAAATCAGAACTTCTTTAATTGCATTAGATATCAGCATCCCAATCTTACGAATGATAAGCATAGCATTAACTTAGATAAATCTGAGTTCTGAACAAAGTCCAGCAGGAAATTTGTCACAGAAAATGTTCTCATGTTTCATATTTCCTGTACATATATTTTTAAAAGCAGAATATTTCAAGTTCTTCTTGTGACATGACAGCTACTGCAGAAATAGGTCAATAAATACAGATGCAGTTCTCAAGTATGCAGATGTGAGAAAAGTAGGCAAAAGTTCAAAATTACGTGAGAACATGTAGTCTTCCCCTGTTTGATGAAAGTATACCTACGTGAGGGAACAATCAGTTTGAAAAGTTAGTGTGCATAGGAGATGTGAATGTGAAAATACAAATAATGTCATGCACCGAATCTTTTGTTTTGGCTAAAATTTAAAATAATGTAAAATGTTTCATTCAGAAGTATAACTTGCCTTTAGTTCCAATGGGGTACACATTTCAATAAGTGAATCACATAAAAACATTGTTCAATCACACCTCTCCCCTTGCTCCTCAAGGGAATTTGCTGTTCTCATTCAGAAAAAGTTGTCTGTTTCACGGGTTGATTAAAATGAACTTTTAGGTTTTGGAACCTAAAAGTAGCAAAGCAACTCATACTGTCTGGAATTCAATCAGGTAACCTTGATCAAACAATTAACTCATCCTCTATTAAATCAATATTTACTGATGCTAATAATACTGGAACTAGTTCCAGTAGTTGGAATTACAGCCACTCATTTAGTGTCTCTATTATTAGTAATTAGTTCTCCAGTTCTATTATTAGTAATATGTCTCCAGTTCTACTTCTCAAAGCTGGTACTTGGCTTCCGTGTAGAAAACGGCCTGGTCTATTGACCCAGTGTGTGTGCTCTGCACACAGCTGAAGGTGCTTTGTAAGGCTGACAGCCCTTTCTGGCTGTGTGACTCCATGAGGAGTGAAGCAAGTTCAGGTGCATGCTGCTACAGCCCAACTTAGACTGACTGCTATGGAGCCATGGCTTTGGGCTATTTCAGCAAATAAACTCTTGTAAATAAGAGGGAGAGTTCCAGCTGTTGCATTAGCAGTATATTCTCAGTGGATTTTTTTTGGTCATACAGCTGCAGTGGTGGTTTTGTGGCAGCTTCAGTTCACAGGGGTTCTTGACAGCCCAATGGCATCCTGTCCATTCTCAGCACTCCTAGTAGGGTGCTTAACTATGAGCTAATTAACACTGATGCACTAATGTGGTCATGAAGCTCTCTATTAGACCTTGATTTATTCTGTTTTCATTGTATAATACATTCTTTGCTTCTTGAATCTGATTATGTTCTTTTGTATATTAAATTACCTTCAGACAATCTCATATAGGTCGATCTTACCCTGTTTGGGGAAGGATTTTTTTCAGATTTCAGGTCTGCAGAAGTATCTCAATGTTTGTTCTGCTCCTCATCTAGCTGAAGAGAAATTGTTCCAGTATTTTTGAGATCCTGAAAGATGCTTTGGTTCATATCTAGTATTGCATAATCTAAGATATACCTAATGAATACGTGTGATAAAGTGGGAGATGCAACAGCAAAATTGCAGTAACAAATACTGAAGTTTGATAATGGGATTGCAATGTAATAGTTACAGTAGGACATCATATTAGACTAGCTTAATATTCCTCTGACCTTTAAACTTATTTCTATTACTCTTGAATTTATGCTTGATAGCAAAAAGCATCCTGCTCCCAAGTATGGGTCCATTATTATGATTAAAACGTGGATTCCTTTTCCTTTGATAGACAGGAAATAAATAAAATTGTTGGAATATAAGTTCTGGACCTTTTGTTACTTTTGTCTGTGACCCCCAAACCAGCATCAAGATAAGTGGAGAAAATACTTTTTTTATATTTTGTTACTTTTGTCTGTGACCCCCAAACCAGCATCAAGATAAGTGGAGAAAATACTTTTTTTATATTATAGCTAAATTTATCATTTCCTAGATACAGGGGTTTTCTTGCAGTGGTTAAAAGCCTTTTTTTATAAAATTGCATATTATCTTCCAGGCCTGTAACTTTTGAGTGGGGGGCTGTTTTCACTGATGTAACTTTTTACTGTAATAGAATGAGACTAACACAATTACTTGGTTGTTAATTGCAGGCTGGCAAAAGAAAAAATTATGTATGAAAAAGAAGCAAAACAGCAAGAAGAAAAGATTGAAAAAATGAAAGCTGAAGCATGCGATGATTATGGAATTAAGAAGCAGGTAAACTATCCTAGAACTTGTTTTATAAAATCCTTATTGGTTTTCATTTAATCATAGTCATCTTTAGAGAGAGGAATCTCCTGTACTTTTTTCTAGACTCGTGTTATATAACTATTAGACTATAATTGTGACATAAAAACAGCCATAGAAATTTCTTTAAGATGTTAAATTACAAGGATTATAGTTTATATGTGTGTATATCATTACTTAGTACTTTATGTCACAATGACTGTCACTCACTAACTGTGTGTGAGGCCATCATGAACTCTTTCTTGGAAATATGGAGAACCTGTAGTGAATACATGGTCTCAGTGGACTTAGGTAAACCAGGTACTTGCTGCTAACTGGAAATGTTAGAGCAAAATGAGAATGCCCAGAATTTAATATCAAGGGGAAACATTTCAGCTCTTGAGTGTCCTTTTTTACTCACCAGTATCCTTTTGGTAAAATCACAAACCTCAGAGAAAGAAAGCAGTGTGAAACTGCTGGAGTTTGTAGTGTAGTCATAGATTAGGAGGGGGCATGCTGTACTTTGGTCTGCTCAAGAGTACAGTTTAGTGTCACTGTTAAGTATGATTACATTTTTTCTTGGAAGGTTTACCACAAGGATAGTGGTTGCAGACAGTTGGTACATACCCTTTTGGGAGAAAAAGTGTCACATCTACTCACAAGAGGAACTTGGGTTTGGGAGATTGGTGTTTATTCTTTACATAAGTGTGAAATGTCTGTGTTTCACTGTGGTCCTCATATTATTTCAACTAACTATGTTATCTTTTGATAATGTTTTTTGTCCAAGTATTTCCAAGATGTTTTATCTCAAATCTTCACAGAAATCAAAACTGTACTAAAATTATTTTCTCTTTATAGTATAAACATAACCTTCTGGAATCCTGTCTTTATTTTTTAACAATGGAAAAATAGGTTAAACAAAATTCAAATACAAAATTAGCAAAATATAGGAGAAAGCCTTTTTGTAAAAGTTAAACCAACTTTTTTAGTAAATTCATATTTAAGTTCATATATCTATGTCCTGCCTTGCTTTTGTTATGCCATGGGAATAAAAAAAAAATAAAGAATTTGTATACAAATGAAGATTTGTATTTATGGAGCAGACTTGTCTTCTGCCTCACCAGATGGAGACTTGAAGATCTACGAAACAGCAGCCTTTCTGAAGATCTGGTTCTAGCAAGAACTAATGAGTTCAATACCCATTTTTAGTGTTGCCCATTCATCAGATTATTTGACTGTATCGTGGTATTTCCACAGTGACCTGCAAGATATCGTGAAAGTCAAAACCAGTGATGGCTGTGAACTTCTGTTGAAATTGTTACCTACTACTTCAAAGTCTTTCTAGAGACCAATGACAAAAGCCTTCACAGAAAACAGTCTTGTTTCATTCAGAAATTGCCTGATCCACTTTGAAAGCAATCAGATTCTCCAATGACGTTTTCTCTTCTTGTTTATTTAGCGCACTTTACATTCTGGAAGTTAATATTTTAGGTTATTAAAAATTTGGAGACTTCAATGAAAGTTAAATGGTTCCAGGAGAGTTTGCTCAGAACAATATTTTAGATACAGTAAAGACTTTGAGATCTTTTTCAGAAAAAATACCTGTAGTTACCCATTTTAATAATTGCTTCTAGCTAATCTCTAATTCCCATTCTAGGGTGCATAACTCTTAAAATACAGTTGTAATCTTTACTTTGGTAATGAAAAGTAATATTTGGGGAGTGGGAATGAATTCAGTCACTTGTGACCAGGAGAATAGTTTTAACTATTAGTTTAGCTGAGGTATTGACTAAATTGTATATGTGTGTGTGTCTGTGTGTGCGTATTTATGTATTTATATACATGCATAAATCAATCCAAAGTTCAGGCAGGGATTCTTAAAAAACCTAAAAGCAATACTTTCTCTTGATGTAGTACTATTTTCATTTAGCTTTTTAGTTATAACTAAGAACATACAGTTTTACATACAAAAGTGAATATGGAAAATTTCACTTTAAAGTGGAAAATACCATTCTTGCAGCATATGTAGTCTTTAGAGTATGTCTGGTCTGTAATAAGGGATCAGTTCCTTTTTAGAACACTAGGTTTTGATTCAGTATTTTTTTCGTAACTTCTTATGCATTGGGGCAACTCATGGTTCCAGTGGACTCAAGTCTTCTCTAGCCGAGGCAGTGACCATGTGGGATGGTTGGCAGTTGTTACACGCTAGCCCTCACCTGAACTGTCCAGAAGGACTTGCTTAATAAGGAGCAGATTCAATACCAGGAAAATAAAAAGGACAGTTTTCTTGCAATGCTGTTAGATGCTGAAGATTCCATTGTAGTGTGCAAGAAGACTTTGTTGTGGTAATAAATATTAAAATACTTCTGATTTATCCCACCAGGTGCAAATTCTGCTTATAGTTTCTCTGGGCAGCAAGAAGTAGTGTAGTTCTAACTCCCTGCTGATTTTGTCTTAATAAAGTCTTAGTTTCTACTCAGTTATAACAATTCTCAATACATGAAGACTTTCCACAGGACTTCATAATACTACTTCAATAGAGAATTTTCACACAGTATCATTCAAGTGCAAACTCTAATTATAGAATCCTGTAGCTTTCTGTGTTACCGTGGTTGTTGATGTTCATATATAAATAAATATCCTTTCACAGCTCATGCTTTTATTTTGAGACTTGTGAACCGGGGGAAAGCAACACCTCTATGTTTCCTCTCTCTGGGATTGTAGATATACTCTGGTGGTTTTGCTAATTGGCAACATTTTTACTGATAAGTGAGTGGTAAATTTTCTGGTTTTTGAATGTAATTCTACAGTTCCAAGTTACTTCTTGAATTTTGTTATTTCTAGATGAATTAAAAATCTAGTGGATTTAACACAGAATTTAATCTCTACGTGTCAAAAGTACCTAAGAGTATATAAAGTACATCTTGCTCATACAGTTTTTTTCCAGTATTTGTGAAAACTGCAATATTTCTCTTGCTTTGTTAAGTGAAAGAGTGCCTTCTGAAACAGCTAAAAAGACATGCATTTGGAAATAATTTGCTGCTTTGGAAAATAATGTGAAAGATGGTAATTCGCTGCTTATCTTGTTATTGGTGGATTCTTGCTGAAACGAAGGTTGTAATCTTCTAGAACTTTTAAAATGTCTTTTTAGACTCAAAGAAATATTCTGGTTAGTTGGCTTTTTACATGTTTAGCTCTATCCAACCACCCACTTGATTGGTTCAAAGTTCTTTCTTCTCACAGATTGAGTAAGAAGAGATTAAATGTGCTGTTTTACATCAGTCTCGTTATTTGCATAAGTACTTTTTCTGCCCCCTAAGAATAGATGATCTTTGTTTAATATGAATTCTAGCTCTAGATCCTCGGTAAAGTGGCAGTGGAAATGCAAGTGAAGACCTAATGCTTCTCCTTATATATTTTGACACTATCCTTAACAAAAGCGCTGTTTGTTTACTGAAAAGCCAGCAACTTGGAATTCTCTGTACCAAATACCATACAATATCCCTAGCCTGGTATTAAAGATGCATTCAAACTTGATGAAAGAAACCAAATTATGAAAAAGCATTACTGTGATCCTCCTTTTCCCCTTCTGTTTTTCCAAGAGTGTTTTCCTTCTTATTTAGGCAGATATATAGTACCTTTTGGATTCTAGACTTTACGTTTTTACTCTCCTAAAGTGATCTGCTTTAGAAGAAACAGGATTGGATCTTAACTGAGAGGAGCTGCAAAGAAAACTCATTTGAAATACCAAGGTATTACATCTAGAGGGTTTTCTCCTCCTCCATCACTTTTCATGCTAGAGGCAGTAGGTAGTTCATTGTTGACACCCGGCCATTTCTTGAAGCACTCAAGCACTGTAGAAACCAAACTGTGTTCCCCAGTTTTTTATTGCAAGGTCTTTCAGGAGTCTTTTGATCAATGTATTTGACAACTTGCCTACAGCAAGTGTGCTGTTGTATCCTGTATTTGTGGATAGTTCAAGCTTCTTTTGGGCTTGAAAGCAAGTAGAACTCATAAAATTGTGTTTCCTACAATTCTTGTTTGCATTTATGGGTTTTTTTGTGTCCATATTCACCTTAATGCTGTATCTCCTTTGAGTTCCCTATGCCTAGCTTCTTGCTACATTATCTATGCTCTACTACTCCATAGATCCCTACACCACAATCCTGGACAAGTACATCGATATTACCAAGGCCCAGTACTTTGATACTACTCCTGTTTACTACTGAGATGAGAAGTTTTGCCATGGTGTGGATTTAAGCTACAAATATCGATTAGCCTACCAGTAGCTTTAGCATGATTATTTATTGTGTGCTACTAATCTTACTTAGAGATTACTTTTTTCTTTTAGTCCTTCTCCTTCTACCAGATGTGGCTGTAATCAGTCAATGGATTCTAAGTGCTTTACAGACTTCTTGAGGAAAAGTAGTTCAAACCAGTAGCACTTGTTTTAGCAAACAATTTTCTATGTCTTTTCCTTACCTCTGCCATCTTTGAGTAGATCCATACTGTTAGGATTATCTGTGCAATAGAAAACAGGCAAGTGATTATGTGACAGTATTTAAAAGCTAGACTATATATTCATTTTTTTGTATATAATTGGTACATATATGACATATTTACATTTGTCATGGTTTTTAGCCTACCTTTTCTGTTCAGAACACCACTCCTTTCACATGAAACTACTGGCATTATAACCTGTATCCCAGTAGTATAACAGGGTGTCCTTCTAAGAGCAAGGAGAACCCCATGGAATTTGTTTGGGGTTTTTTGTTTTGTTTTGGTGTGGAGTTTTTTGTTTCTTTCACATTATTTGTGGATCTACATATCTCTAAATCTCTTGGTTAGATGTGGGTCAGTTGGGAAAAAAAACCTAAATCAACATACTCTGCTTCTGTTTTTTGTAGCTGATAAAACTAAAATCTCTCCCTCCCTCATTATTATTACTGCATTTTTAAAAGTTATTAAGTTGTTCTTATTTCAGCCCACAAGGTTTATCTTTTCTTCCTGTTGTCTTCTCCCACTAGGCGGGAGGCAGGAGCAAGTGAGCTGCTGCCTGATAGTTAATTGCTGGCTGGGGTTAAATAATAGTCTTTAGCTGAAGTTGGAATTGCTCTGGTCTGGTCAGTGGAATTTGAGTTGCTGCAGTGCATTTCACAGGGATGGAAATGGCTGCAGTGCCTGGCATTGGAGTTTGGGTGGCTATCGTGCGTGTCACCCTTACAGTTCTGTCTGAAAGTTGGGCAGAATTTGTACAGAATTTAAAGAATAAACACTTTCAAAAATCCAGTCAAAAAGCTTATATAATTATTTGAACTTTTGACTTTACTATGTATATTTGTAAAAGTACAGTCTCCAGCTGTTTGCACCTACTGAATATAGTTCTAGAATTTATCATCTTTCACATTTTTATTTATCATTGCATCACTGGCACATATAAATAAAACTTGGGTAGCTGTTTGGAAATCAGTCAAATATTGTTTTGAATCAAATTATTTGGGTAGATTTGTTTATTTCTTAGAGCAGGCAGGACTATAGCTTACAGATTCAAGATTTACATGCCTTCCAGGTCACTTGTCTAATGGCACATATCAAATAAGTTACTAATTTCATGTTATCTGTTTAACAAGCTTTACAACACACAAATACTTCATATCTGTGTGGCACAAGGAAGTAATTATTGGATATTCTCACTCCTGTAGGTATTCTACTACATAAAGCAAAAGGCATCATATCATGCAGTTTATGGCACACCTCATTCTATGGCTGTTACATTGACTGATTAAAGTGTAAAATTAGAAACTAAAGTTTTTTCTCTCAAAACCAAATGGTCTAAGTGACACTTAAAAACTTGCTGATACCATCTTGTTACACAAAGCCTTTCTGAATACATAAATGCATTCTTAACTACAGCTTAACATCCTTTTACAATGACTTTCAGCATATGACAGAAAGAAAAAAGCAATTTAAAGAGAAGGCTTTCTGTTGCAGGTTATCCTGAATGGAGATATTTCATATCTAAATATCTAACAGATTTTAATTCCTAAATAGATGTAACGTTACTGAACAACTCTGCACATCTTTTCTTCTCAGTGTTTGGTGTTCAGATCCAGAAATGCTCCATGAAATAAATGTTCCCTTTCTTAAAACTGACGTTGTTTTCTTTAGGAGGTGGCAGGATTTTCAGATTCAGTGGGGTGCCTGTTTAGTAATTTTGTTCAAAGTGCATGGTGAGAATAATCTTTCTCCTAAAATGAAGCACAAGGATATGTAATAACTTTTTATGCATGATAAGCATCAAAAATATGAGCCTGCTGGTCTTTACTTTTCATTTTTCTTTACCTTTGTCTTTCAGTCAGAGCCTCCTGCAGTCTGCACACAATGTGATCAATAACTCAATAACTTTTTTCATGCAGTAATTATCTCTATGGGGTATTATCTTTTTCTTTATTACCCAAAAGATGCAGGAGATATTTATATAACCAGCTGATCCCCTTTTGGATGAAGCTGCTTCATGACAGCAGGAGAAAGTTTGTTCTAAATAGACTTTTTAACAAATGCTGAAAACCTTACTAAGCTGTACTTTTTGGCCAAGGGAAAGATTATTCTGAATACTGTCTTGCACTTAATACTTGATATTCAGTTAAGCGTAGAGTAAATGGAAATGTGCTCTACATTAACAGAGTTTTAAGCAATTATGCTAAATGAATTCTTACCCTGTTCAGAATATACGTGCAATTGTTCTGAAGTTCCTAGATAATGACTAGATTGTTGATTTTTCAGAGTAAAAACTTATCCTACAAGATAATGTTTCTATCTGGAGCATATTCTAATTTCATTGTCTTCTGATTTTCACAGATCGAGATCTTACAAGAATCACGAATGATGATTCCAGACTGCCAACGCAGACTAGAAGTTGCACATGCAGAGCTTACTCAACTACTAGTGAGTATTGCATCACACCCCAACTGATGAAAAAGTGCTGCAGTTCCTGGATAAACAACTATAGCAAATAAAAACTGGATTAAAGAATTTTCTGTACGTCCCAAGACCAGCATCCTATAAGATACCAGTATTTTGCTTTAGATAGCAGTCTTTGCAGACTTGGTCTTCAGTCTGTGGAGATTGTGTGTATTAGAAGCTGTCCTTAATGTAATGTACGTTGAACATACACTTATCCCAGGCTGTGAAAATGGATTCAGAGCTCCTGTGCTAGTTCCCTCGTCAGAAAAATCAGTTCACCTACTTTAGGTTTTATAGATAGTATAAATGTATGTAATATGCTTGTATGGAACTGAAATTGTCAAGTACTTTGGTTACTACTCCTATTATGCTATGGACAAATAAGAGGAATCCTTGCTGAGTATTGCTTAATGTTTTATTAGTGAAGTGAGCAGTACTGCCCTGCTTTTTAAGATAAAAATACCTTTAGGAATAAAGAGTATGTTGTACCAATAGATTCACTGAACCTATACTGTTTGAAGATGATAATGCTTATTCTAAAAGCTGCCTTCTCATCAAGAATTCAGCTACACATGTTGGTGCACAATAAATGGTATTGTGAGGCTAAAAATAAACATCCTAAATTATGTCCCAGATATAGTGATGGCTAAAATGCAAATACTTTTTAAATGGAAAAGTCAAGGTGTCCTAATCTCAGGTAGTCTGCCAAAATGAATTCTCAGTGCCTGGCAGGATTTAGGGTCTTTTTGTCACTCAACTAGTTACTGAACAGTTAGTCTAAATTTCAGTGGTGTGCAAAAATGGTGCTGTTGATCCATAGTATGCAAACCTAAAACAAGGAATGGGGACAGTTACTATTGCTGTTAAGAATTTGGAAGTCTTCATGTGTTTCTTTCTGTGCTTAGCTCACCTTCAATGCATTTATTGAAATGTACTGTATCCTAGTATGTTTTTCAGTTGTCAGTCTACTTAAGCATTTTTCTAAGAGTACTCTTAGAGTAATCTGAAGAGTAATCTGAAGTTTGTTCTTACTCGTCCCTTGATTTTAGATATTCAACACTTACCAAATAAAGGTGTGCATAGGTCAAATCCACCTGCACATGACAGCCATTATCAGGGACCTTAAGCAGGACAAAAGAATTTACCTGTGCTTTGAGTAACATAGAATGTGTGTTTTCAAAAATTATATAGTCCTCATTTCATAGAACGGTTTGGGTTGGAATGAACCTTCAAAGATCATCTGTTCCAACTCCCTTGCAATGACCAGGAACATCTTCAACTACATCTGGTTGCTTAGAGCCCCATCCAGCCTGACAATGAGTGTTTACATGGACATGATGCCTACCACCTCTTTTGGCAACCTGTCCCAGTTTTTCACCACCCTCCACTGTAAAAAACTTCTTTTTATCTAGCCTGAATCTATTCTCCTTTAGTTTAAAACCATCACTGTTTGTCCTGTTACAACAGGCCCTACTAAAAAGTCTGTCCCCGTCTTTCCTGTAGGCCCCCATTAAGCACTGAAATGCTGCTGTGAGGGCTGCCCAGAGCCCTTCTCTTCTCCAGGCTTTACAAGCCCAACTTTCAGCCTGTCCAGAAAGGAAGGTGCTCCAGCCCCCTGATCATCTCCGGACTCCCTCCAGCAGGTCCCTGTCCTTGCTGTGCTGGGAGCCCAGAGCTGATGCAGCCCTGCAGGTGGGGTCTCAGCAGAGCAGGGCAGAGGGGCAGAATCCCCTCCCTGCCCTGCTGCCCACCCTGCTCTGGATGCAGCCCAGGACACGTGTGGCTCTCTGGGCTGGCAGTGCCCGTGGCTGGGGCATGTCCAGCCTCTCAGCCACCAGCACCCCCAATTCCTTCTGGGCAGGGCTGCTGGGATCTGTTCATGCCCAGCCTGTGCTGGTACCAGGGCTGCTCTGACCCACGGGCAGCACCTTGCCCTTGGTCTTGTTAAAACACACGAATTTTTCCATGGGCCCTCTTCTCAAGCTTGTCCAGGTTCCTCTGGATAGCATCCCATTTCTCAGTTGCATCAGCTGAGCTACTCAGCTTGGTGTTATCTGCGCATTTATGGACCTTACTTTCTGTGTCATTAATGAAGATATTAAATAACACTGGTCACCGTACAGCGTCCTAAAGGACACCGCTGGTCACTGATCTCCATCCAAACATTGAGTCACTGATCAGTTCTCTGGCTGTGACCATCCAGCTAATTCCTTATCCAGTGAAGAGCCTCCCCATCAAATCCACTTCTTTTCAATTTAGAGAGAAGGATGTTGTGGGGGACCATATAGTCCACAATGATCAATCCCTTTTTTCAGTCTTTAAGGACTTCACCTGACTGCCATGACTTTTCAAATGTCATGGAGAGAAGCATGGCAACTGCATCAGGCAGTTCCTCCAGGACTCTGGGAAACATCTTGTCAGGTCCAACAGACTTAGGTACCTCACATTCAGGTTCCTCAAGTTGTCATGAACCTGATCTTTACTTACAGTGGGAGGGACTTGGCTCTCCCAGCCCCTGTTTTGTAGTCCGTCCACTTCAGAGGTGTAGAAGATGCTGCCGGTAAGACAGAAATATTGTTTAGTACCTCAGCTTTCGCCTTATTTGTTAGCAGTTTTTTACCTTCTTAAATTTAATTCCACAACAGTTATTTTCAGGGTACTCAAAAATGTTGCTTTTGATTACAGGAAAATGAAAAAGAATTGGAAGAAGCTGAAGAGTATAAAGAAGCACGTTCCATACTGGAGTCAGTGAAGCTGGAAGCCTAGCTGTTTTCCAGTTCTCTCCTTACATGCATTAGCACGGGGTCCATTCCACAGTTTCATTTGACTATGGCTCTACTACTTTTGTTAACTTGCTAAAGTTCCCTTTATGCAAACTGAGCTTTCTCTAACTGCAAGGTGCATCAAATAAAGAATATTCTGAAACATTTGTGTGTTCCATATTTGGGCAAAATAGATATATTTCCAGTTCACCTCAATTAAAAAAAAAAAAAAAAAAGAAAAAGAGAGCCCATTTAAAGTAAGTGTATTAGTTAATATAGAGAACTTAAATCTGAACAGTTCAGGCTAAGAAACAAAGTTTGGCTATGTGAGGGACCAGTAATTACTTGAGAATGAAACATCTTTATAGAATAGTTTGGGTTGGAAAGGTTCCATCTAGTTCCACCCCCAACATGGGCTTCAGAAGCACCTTATATTTGAAATAATATACATTACAGCATAAAAATCTATACTGAAAGAGAAGGTAGAACAAACTACCCTTCCCAGTCACCTTTTTTTTATGGTACAATTTTTCTGTAGTTTTATCAAGTATGTACTCCTTGTTTATCTTTGAGTCCAAGGCAAGAGCTGACTCCAGATCTTTCTCAATGTGCATGGCACTAAGTTGAGCCCAGTTCATACAACTTCCATGCATCAAAATTCTTCTGCTTTTCGGGAAACGGGATTTAGCAGGTGACTAGTATATTGTGAGTTGCATCTGCTAATAAGAGTTCTGGACTGAATGCTTTTCTTGAGAGCACTTTGGCCTAAGTGATATTTGTTTTTGAACAAAATTCAAATCCCAGGACACAAAAGAGGAGCTAAGGGGAACTAATGGGTAAGGGAACAACACTTAGTCTGCCCGGAAGACCATTAAAACATTATGTACAAAAGCTGTGGTTTTTTCAGAGTAGCTTCTCTAAAGCAAATAGTAAGTTCTGTTGATAAACAAGAAAGCTTTTTACATTAGTTTTTCTAGTTTGAAAGTGTTCTGGCATGTTTCTTAAAGGCAACACAAAGCACAGTGTACCTTTTGTGTGGTGCTAAATTGAATATTCAATAAAATTCTTTGTTAATTTGCCTGAGTTTGAGTAAACTGCTGTTTCAGTACTTATTTATGTACCTTAAGCACATTTAGAGTAATGTCTACTTCTCCATCTCTCTTAAGCACTGCTCTGGAAGATCAACACCAAAAGATTCCTGATTGGATCAGTCAGAATTATCTACTTTTGAAGTGATCCCAGACCAGTACCATAGAGGGCTAAGAGGTGAAACCTGTTTTGACAGTACAGTTCCATGAGAGAACATGCCTGTCTTCTTGCCAGCATTGTGTTGTAGGCATGGAAGTGCCAAGCAAACACTGCTGGGTCACAGCACTTATGAACTGCTATTGAGGAAAACATCCGTCTTTGGACACTCATTCACCCAGCTGAATGACGAGTCTGTGAATGACCACCTTCACTGGGAAGGGTGGCTGGAGTGCACAAAGTGGATCATGTGTCTCAGCTGAGAGACTGCAGCACGAGTCTGCTTGCAGCCATTGAGTGAGTGGAGTATGGTGAATAAATGCTGAGCTGAAAAGAAGTGTAGGGAGATGCCAAGTCTGCTGGGTAAAGTAGGGTTTAAAATAAAAATTGCTCTTCAGAAGAAGAAAGAATACACACTTCTGGAAAACAAGCCCAAACAAAAATTATGTGCAGTTGCTGAGTACCACAAAAAATGCATATGAAAGCTAAACAGGTGTGACCTGTAGTGGCTGAAGGGAAGTAGGATTGTCACATGGCTTAAGGTGGCATTTAGAATGAAAGTCACATGGCCTTTAACTACCACACAAGCTTTAGGAAATGTTTCTTAGTGCAGTAGTTTCTAGGGTGAGTGGTTTCTCATGTTTGCCTAATATGTCTCTGTCCAAGCCATTTCCTAGCTCCCTATTACTGCATCATGGACCAAAGATGATACTCTGCCCTACCACTAAATTCTCTAAAAATGAGCATGTTCTGTAGTACAGGAAGTAGCCAGCCTCCCTGATGAAAATCAAGGTATGTTCACACCTGAAAATACTGTCTTCAGATGCCTCTGGAACTGTCTAACTTCTGAAGGCAGCATGTTTTCAGACTGCCAACATCCTTTAGAAGGAGCTAACTGTACACAAGTATTTTGGGTGAAATCCACAAAAAGCATAAACCACACAGAGCTTTTCTATTTCCTTGTAACAACATCCTGTTTTGGCAACCCACCTTCCCCATCTCTGGTGAAACCTTTCAAGGAAGCTGCAGTCAATCTGCTTTCTAACGCTTGGGGCATGAGGGGTGGGGATCCTTGGTCCAACTCAAGAGGTTCAGATCAAGGAAGAGGCTCAATAACTGAGCCATACTTCCTCCTAATAGACTGGGGTCTTCAGAATTGCCACATTACTGTGACAGGTGGCTGCACAGCTCCTTAAGACTGGGCAATCACCACAAATTTACTACTAAAATTGGATGAGCTGATCATCCCAAAAGGTACAGTGCTCTTCAACAGACCTGTATGATGAAAGAAGTAGAATAGCAAGTCTGTGCATTTAATATGTAGGTGATACAAGGGTGTTCAATATCTTCAAGGACAGTATCAGAAATCAAAAGGTTCCCGACAAACTGGAGAAAATTTAAAATACTTCTTTTAGTAAGGACACATTTAAATAAGAAAATAAAGCAAACTTACACATGGCAGCAGCAATTTTCTACTGCACCAACATAGGAAAAAGTCAATGCTGGACACCAGTTCTGAGAGATACAGAAGAATTTTAGTGTATTACATGCAAAACATTAGTTTAGCTCATGAGATATGGGCAACAACCTTTACACTCCCCTTTTTATTAGAAAGGTTTTATCTAGAAGCTGCAACTAAAAGAGATAAACAAATAAGGATTCAGAGGAAAACAGTGAAAACTACTAAAAAGACTGAAAAATGGTTTGTGCAAAAGAAGGAACAAGTCCAGACATTTTAGCCTGGAAAGTACTGAGGGTAGCAGTGGTAATAATCTTCAAGCGTAAACATAATTACAGAGGAAAATAATAAATTTTTCTTGGCAGACAGAGTAAGATGCAATGAGCTTGAGTTACAATGAGGGGAAAACATATTGGACAGGTTCCTTCCTTAGGAAGCAACTAAGACAAATGAAGCTCTGGAAGAGACTGCCCTTGGAGGCTGTTGGAGCTGCCTTCCTAGAGGTCTTCTCTTGACCAGGCAGCTCAGTCACTCACGACACAGGGACCACTGATCCTGCCTCATATTTACACATTAGGGAAAAGCCATCAAAAGGTGGATGAGCATTCATAGTTGCTCAACAACACTTATCTCCTCACTCAAAAATACAATAGAGTTGTTACACAGCTGAAATTAATGACTTTGAATACAGCACAGAGGAGATCCCCAGAGTCCCCTCAAAGGAGACAATTCAGTGATACTTACCTGACTTTTCAGATGTTGCACTGCACATTACAACACAAGATGCAAAGAAGGTGAAAATGGTCTTCCTTAATGAAAGGACCAGATTAACTAATTTTTTCTGACTTCCTATTCACATTTCTGAACACTCATCAAATACACACAATGGTCAAAAGTACTTCAGGTTCCCACTTGTCATTTTATTTTATGTGCTGATTTGTGCACAAATGAGCTCATTCACGGCAAAGATAGGAAGCAAGTTTGAAGTGCAGCTGAAATCAGAAGGATGGAACTTGCAAGGTAAGAAGTGAACTGTGAGGCCTGCCGAAAAAAACTGCAAGGGAAGTAGCAAATTTAGTTCAAAGAAGAAAATGTTTTCTCTATGGCCTAACCATCTTAACAACCCTTCTCCCATCCAATCTCTGAGGGAACCCACTTCTAAGGACACTGAACAGAAAATACAAAGGAGAACCACTTCTGGGTTCTCTTCCATGTGCAGTCTTGGCTATGCTCTGTTACCACATGAAATGGGAGACTCACAATAAATCCAAATTATGGGCTTAGGACTTCAGAGGTGATGGCAAAAGGGATGTATAATTGCCACCTTCCCCAGTTTTCAAAACACAAATTCAACCACTGTGAAAAAACAGCTCTTGAACTGTGCAGAGTGCTTGCTAGCACATCTCAGCAGCCAGCATTTCAGGGCAAACATCACTACTCTAGAACCACTCAACATTAAGATTACCTTTAAAAGAAAGAAAAAAAACTTCTACAACAGTTTCATTTTCTTACTGTTCTAAAGTTACTGTAGATGTTACATTACATGGAAGGAAACCCAGTAACCCACAGAAAGAGCCTCAATTAATAAGGTTAACAGAGGCTGAATAGGTTGAAATTGGAAAAATAAGCACATTATTTATGTATCAATTACTACTCGCTCTCCATTTCAACAAAAGGAAATAAAATTTTCTCATCTTTCCTAACAATCCAGAGGCCTCCTTCTGCCCCTGCATAATTAGCAGTAAGTTTCACCACAGCTCTCCATAAGCAATCAAAAAGGCTACCTAATTAAAAAAGTAATTAGTTTACACAGATAGATATGAGTGGGTAGATTAGTTGATGAAAATAAAATTAAATTCCTCTGGATGCTTTTAGTGACTCAGCTTTCTGCTCTGTTGCAGCTCCTACACATTTCTGAAGGAGCAGGTTAAAAATTAGCAGAAAATACTTCATTTGTAAATGAATAGAGTATCTTTCAAAACTAATTGATCAGATTTGGCTTGTCTTCTGTTTTCCACACAGAAGATAAACTTCACATTTTATGAAGTATAAAAATCAGTGCCTCCATAAAAGGACTAATGAGTTATGTTCCATTTTGTAAGATCACTTACACAATACCTAGGCACCAAACTGAACCAATGCTGCACCTGTAAAAGGAAAGTTTGAACACTAACACTTGGAACACTATAGGATTTGTAAGAGGCCAGAATAGCTCCTGATACCAGACCTGGCCAAGGGGTCTTTTCCCCAGTCATCCTGCCATCAGCAGAAGTCAGAAAGAACAGGTTGAGCAGGACTGTAGTTTTCCACAGGATAAACATACACCCTTCATACTCCTGCCATTTTCCCAAATGAAGGAAACTCCATTGCATTTTGTGGTGGGAGCAGGGAGCTGTATTCTCACACCTGAGCTGGGGGATATGCAGGGAACAAAACAATTAGCCAAAACTCAAAAGAGGACAAGTATAACAACTATAACCCTTAACAACAACTAGGAAGTTTTGTCAGAGAAACCAGTGAGTTAAGAAGCTTCCTTCCTCAAAGGCTTTATCATGGCCAGTGCCTACTGATGGACCTCAACTCCATGAATGCATCAAATACCATTTGTCACATTCAAACAAAATTGCAATAAGAAATCTAACCAGCACAAGGGAGGAGGCTGCCTTTGAACTGTCTGGGGGAAAAATGTGATGAACTAAACATTATTTGTTAAGCAAATTAAACAACTGTAAACTTAGGTTTTATACTTTTATAAATTAAGAAGTTTATAACTGAAACTAAAGTTTTAAACAGATATATAAAAATATACAACTACTGTATACTGAACTTTTGAAACCATTTGTTTTTTAATGTGCCAGTAATAAATTTTGTTTGCTATTTTTGCAATGCTCCCCACCAGTTCAAGGTGTACTGAGTCAACTGGCAATTTCTGGCTACTATGGACTCATGAGAATCCACTTGGAAGACATCTGAAATTCCACATGTAACCTCAGACACAGTACATGGAGCCAGTAGGGAAGAAAGAAAAGCTTTTGAAGTGATTAAAATAAAACAATTTTCACACCAAAGCTAACAAACTTCAGATTACTTGGTCAAACCAATTTTAAATTGGTAATTATCAACAATACCTATACACTGTTCACCAGCCTACATGAAGTGAGCTGGTGAACCTTATCCATTTCTGAATACCACTGAGCTTTTAGAAAGACAGACCTGAAAAGCCATCACATTAGGTCTTCCCTGTGCCAGGGCAAGAGGGCAGAACCCACGTCCTCCATACTAGCCCCTTCAAAGGAGCCTAGATCTGAGCTGACATGAAAACTCCTTTCATTAAACTTACCATTAAGAGAGGAGTGCTGTCAGAGCAGCATCACAACACTTCGCAGAAATGAGGATCAAGGTAAGAATGGTGAAATTTTTTCAATACTGAACATTCTGTGGATAAACAGAAGATTCCAGTCCTTTCTGCACCAAACGCAGCACCTTTCAGAAAGGGTCCAATTAACTTTTTATTAAAAACTCAATTGGAACTAGACCAATACTCTATTTAGACATCCAAATACCAAACTCATCATCAGCTGCCTATGATTGAAAGCACTTCATACCTGGCTTAATGTCAAAGAGATAACGCTACCTGTCACATAGAGTTTCTTCAGAAATAGACAATTAATTTCCCAGTTTACATCTCCTTTATGAAGCCCAAACAGGAAAATGTAGACAATGCTCTGCAGGTCTGCGGGCAAAGGGAAAACCCACACTGTGCAGATGCTTGACTTGCCAGACAGACAAACTGTACCTTCTCTTAGATTACTGGGCAGAGTAATACACCACTATTACAAGGACAGGTTACCAATAGCACCCCAGTTTAATTTTGTTGTTATTCAGGAAATGAATTAGTCTCTCCTTACTTCACTTTTCCACGCAAAAAAATATTCCAAAACATCCCCACAAAAACCTAAGTGTTTCAACTTTGTTCTCCCAGTGGTGATGTCATGATTATTTCATTTTAATACTTCTGTCCTCTGGTGTAAGCGAACAAACTACACTGAAGTGTAAACTGAACTTTAAGTTTACACACAAGCTTCAGAACTTTTTGACAGTTTTAAGCACAGAAGTTAGGATTGTGCCAGTATAATACAGGTAGTTAATACTGTTAACCAAGCAGAAACAATTACTCCCTTACAAGAGAAAAATCACACACATTGCAAGATTAACACATGAAAGGTACTTGAAATATCCAGCTGTTTTTTAAAGTCTTCTGCACTAGAACCCGGGTTGTGAATGGTGGTAAATCTGATTGAGTGCCCAGGTAGACAGGAGAGAGCAGGATGAAGAGGAATGAGCTGAAGTGTCTATTGCCTGGTAGTTAGGCTAACTCTGGTGCACAAGACCTAGACTGCAGGCTGAAGGTGAATCCAAATGCATACCTCAAGCTAAAGAGAGGATCACCCTGCCTTCTGAAACTCAAAGCTGTTCAAAACCACATACACTGTGCTAAAAATAGAACTATGGCAAGATGATCACAAAGGATAACATTCTTTGCAGTCCAGGAAAAAACCTTATAAAGACGTTACAAGACAAAATATTCAACCTTTCAGCTTCCTTTTGAGTTACAAGGTAAGAGAATTTAACCAATGCTTACATGGAAACTGGCCTGCCTTGAGCTCTTATTTCCACTACAAATCTCAATAAGCAGTCCAAGGAGCCCACTACTGTTTTCAAACATTGAATTCAAAAAGAAACACACTCATCCTGACTGCATCAGGCTATTTTAACTCTGCCTGTCTAATTTTCTCCCTGCAGAGCAAAAACCAGGCACACTCTGAGGACAGCACAGGAGAGAAGAGCAGTGACAGCTGGGAGCCATCTAAAGTAAGGAAGGCCATTTGCAAGGAGGTTTCCTCCCCAGCATGTCACTATCCCTTGCAATAGACTCTCTCCTGCACCCCCTCACTGCTTCATTAGCTGTAAATGATGTGGTTTAAGAAGGAAACAGAACTTATTTAACATTTGGAGAGATCAGCATTGCACAAGGAGACTTGATTTGCTGATTACCAGCAACCAAGCCCAGCACAGGGTTCTGGTCTCTCCCCAGTTTGGAAACCCCAACACACGACTCTCTAGTTCATCACCCTCAAAGAGTGGAAATTAGCAACACCACCCTTGCCTCCAATGCTAAAAAAGAAAACCCAACACTTCCACTTGAAAACCACTCTCACATTGCCCATCTGAGCAAGAAAAGAGCAGTAATTATGATGGAGTTCCTGGACTCACTATAAAAGGCCACTTTCAAACCAGTCTTACGAGATGGCACTACTGCCATCAGGTTCTGCATATTCTGTGTCTATCATGTCTAACTCTTTCATGCCATAACTCTCAGGTGCACATTCATAAAAGTTTACCCAACAGATATTACCATTAAAGTAATAACTATTATTCTAGGCTGAAAGTAATTCACCTAGAGCAGACTTCATTAATGCCAGGTGATGATAAGGATAAACCTAGTCAGACACTTACCATGCTTGTGGCACGTTATTGCTCCCCTGTGTTGACTGGAAGCCTCTATTACTTAAGGACCATCCCCAGCCACGCTTGTCACAAATGAGGCACCTGCAATCACAAGACCATGGGCACAAAAGCCTTCTCTCAGACAGGGTCACGCAAAGGAGGTTTCAAGGCTCTAATAATTTCATGTCTCGTCACTATTCTACAGATAAATAAAATACTCTTTCTGTGCCATACTGCAGTTCCCTAAATACACTGTTTCTCCCAGCACACAAAGTACCTTCTGCCCATTACAAAATCTTCTACCTTATATCAACTGGAGCATAAAGAAAAACTGGTTTTCCCATCCTGCAGCTTCCCCAGCAACAGAAGATGCAAAATTCTGAGTGCTGGCTCTCAGCTTACCTTGAGGCACTGTGCTTACAGTAAGCATGTACTATGGGTAGTCTGTGTTTTTGGTTGATAACAGACAGCTAGATTTAAATGTGAGGAAACCCATAAGACTCAGGTTGAGGTATTCCAGGTCCTTGCTACAGCTGAAGCATTAGAAAACTGTACCACATTCATGACAACTTGAAGAGACAGGGATGCTTCTTTGTGCAGAATGTAATTTCAAGCACTGTAAGCCATGACTGAACTATCAGCCACTGGCCAGGAGGAGAGAGACGCGCAGGCAAAAGAGTTTGTGTCGGTGCAGAAAAGAGAGTACAGACTAACAAACAATGGTAGAAAATGGTAGAAATGTTCTGAAAACAGTAGAAACCCAAGAACTCAAAAAGAGTGTTGAGAAAACATTCATCTTTTTCCAACAAGCGAGTCTCCTGACAATCTTATTTTTTTTCCCTAAACATTATCTGCAATTTCTCTCAACAGAATCAAACATTCAAAACCAAAAAATGTTTTCTCCTAGAAGAAAAAAGGCAACCAAACAATAACCTGAAGAAAGAGTTGTCCCTTAGAACTAACATGGTTGTGGTCATAAACATAGCTACTGCCATACTGTACTAGAATCTGCCTGGTGCTGGCATGACTCCATCATTGTACAGAGTACCAAAATGGGAGACAAATATCACAGTTTTGGATGTGTGCGTATGTATACCTATCTTTATATACATATATATATATATATATATATATATGTTGTAAACGTCTTAAGATTACAAAGACTGCTACAGTGAAAACACAGAGGTAGTCAGTAAAAAAAATTCCAAAACAAGCCAAAAAAAAAAAAAAAAAAAAAAAAAAATCACCTCTCCACGGTAGAAGAGTAGGATAAGTCTTCAACCGAGGGGCCATCAGTGCTCCTGGAGCTCTCCTCTCCCCTGCTGCCAAGCACAGCCTCCCTGCATTTTTTTGCTAGTGTCACACAGACTTTGTTCCTCATCAAAAAATTTGACCTTTATATCTATTGCAGGCATCAGGCTGAAAAATGAAATGTTTTCAGTGATAATGAGAAAAAAAATGTATATTCCAACTCTTCTCTAAGTTACTGAGCGCATAAGCAGAAAATGACAAACACCCTGGCCTTTATTTTAGTATTTCACATGCAAGCAGGTTTTCTTGATTAGACGACAAAACACCAAGACGTGCCCATTTTACACTCTTAAAAACCAAACACAAAGCTACGGATGGGGGAGGGCGGGGGAAGAAGACAAAAC